>NW_023305064.1:0-578 GCF_011077185.1 Oxyura jamaicensis | reverse complement strand
ATGAGGTCGTAGCAGCGGTGGGACTTCATGAAGGCGGTGTAGGCGCCGCGGCGAGGCTCCCCTGGGGACCGGCAGCGTGAGGCGCGTGCCAGCGGCAAGGAGACACCCCAAACCATGAGACACCCCAAAACATGAGACACCCCAAAACAGGAAACACCCCAAAACACGACAAAACCCAATAACAGGACAGCCCCAAAAATGAGACATCCCTAAAACAAAACACCCCAAAACACGAGAAGATGCCAACACCAAGAGAACCCAAAACATGAGACACCCCAACACTGGGACACCCCAACACCGGGACACCCCAAAACATGAGGAACCCCGACAAGAGGACAGCCCCACACTGGGACACCGGGACACCCCAACAAGAGGACACCCCAACACTGGGACACCCCAACACCGGGACACCCCAAAACATGAGGAACCCCAACAAGAGGACAGCCCCACACCAGGACACCCCAAAACATGAGAAAACCCCAACACTAGGACACCCCAAAACACAAGGCTCCCCAAAATACAGGACACCCCAACACTGGGACACCCCAACAAGAGGACACCCCAACACCAGGACACCC
>NW_023305063.1:0-3021 GCF_011077185.1 Oxyura jamaicensis | reverse complement strand
ACGGGGACTGGGGAGCTCCGAGGAGCCCCCCCCAAGCATGGGAAGCCCGGGGGGCGCAGGGGGGGGGCTTACAGGCAGCAAGGGGGGGGAGCCCGGGGGGTCCAGGGGGAAGGCGCGGGGTCTCAGCAGGTCCTGGGGTCCCCCAGGGCCGAGGGGGGGGAGGGGAGGAGGAGACAGTGGGGGGAGACGGGGGGGGGTCCTGGGACATCTGGGCAGAAGCTCAGGGTGCTGGGGGGGGGGGTACGGGGGTGCTGCAGGGGTCACGGGGGGGGTGCACAGGAGTCCCCTGAGGCCATCCCCGGCCCCACTACGGCGGCGCTGCCCCGGCCGTGCCCCGGGAAGCAGCAGGGAGTCCATAAACGCTGCGCAATCTTTATGGAGCCACTTTCACACGTCGCGGGCCGTAAAGCGGCGACCTTCGAGCCGCCGGCGGCGCGGCCGCGCACGCGAGCGGGCGGGAGAAGGGAAAGCGGCGGGGGGGGGGGGGAGTGCGGCCCTCAGTCGCGGACGGAGACGCGGACGCGGTGCCAGGCGTTGCTGAGCACCCCGCGCAGGTTCCAGATGGGGGCCACGGTGTCGGGCTGCACGTTGTAGCTGCCGTCCACCGCCTTGCAGACGATCTCCAGCTCCGCTCCCGCCGCCACCGGCGCCTGCAGCTCCCACAGGACCCAGGCCCAGGCGCGCCCCGGCGGGGGCCGCTCGCCCGACAGCCGCGCCACGCGCCACGTGCGCCCGCCGTCCAGCGAGACGTCCACCCGCACCACCGGGCGCCCGCCGCCGCTCCAGGCGTAGCCCTTCACCGTCAGCTCCCCCGCCGGCACCGCCGCCCCGGGGCGCGGGTGGGTGATGGCCGACTGCACCGGCAGCTCCTGGATGGCGGGCGCCGTCTTGTAGTCCACCGTGTCCCAGTCCACGCAGGGGGAGAAGCCCTTGTAGTCGTTCTGCTGCCAGTGGCTGGGGCTCTCGGCCGGGCTGACGGCCACCCGCCGCAGCCACTTGACACTGCGGGCGCCCACCACGCCGGGCACCACCACGCGCACGGGGAAGCCGTGGTCGCGGGGCAGCTCCTCGCCGTTCATCTCGTAGGCCAGCAGCACGTCGGCGGCCGGGCTGACGGCACGGCCGTAGGGGATGGAGGCGCCGTAGGGGGCCCCCCCGGCGTCGGCGTCCAGCCCCTCGAAGCAGACGTGCCACTCGCCCTCCCGCTCCTCCTCGAAGCCGGCGTGCAGCAGGACGTCGCGCAGCCGCGCGCCGCCCCAGCGGGCCGTGCTGATGGCCCCGATGTCCCACGGCAGCCCCTTGACGGGGCGGACCTGGCTCATCTCGGCCCGGCGGTTGCCGGCGCACTGCAGCGTGGCCGTCACCTCGTGCTTGGGGAAGCGGCTGCGCAGCTCCGGCAGCGACAGCGACAGCGCCCGGCCCCCGGGGCCCTCCACCCGCAGCCGGTAGGAGCCCGGGTCCACCGCCGGCACCGGCAGGTGGTTGCGGGTGAAGAAGAGCTCGTTGGGCGTCAGGAAGCGTTCGGCCAGCAGCTCGGCCGGCGGCTCCGCGTTGAAGGGCTTCTGGCTGTTGACGCGCAGCCCGGGGTGCCGGGGGGGGTCCCCGGCGAAGGGGTCTCCGGCGGCGGCGGCGGCCGGCGGCGCCTCGTCGGGGCTGAGCTCGCCCACCTTGTACTCGCGCAGCAGCTCCAGGACGTGGGGCTGGCTGTGCACGGCGTACAGGGCCCAGAAGGGCTCCAGCGCCCCGCCGGCCGCCAGCAGGATCTTGTCGGCGCCCCCCGGGTGCAGCTCCACGAAGTCGGTGACGTCGAAGACCTCGGTGCCGTGGGTCACCCAGACGCGCTCCTGCGGCGAGCGGTGCCGCCCCACCTCCTCCCGCGTGTACCGGGGGTACCGGGGAGCCTGGGCAGCCTGCGCGGTCTGGGGGGACCCCGGCCCCATCAGCGGGAGCTCGGCGCCCCCCGGTACCCCCGGTACCCCCCCGGCCCGGCCCCGAGGAGAGCCCCGTTCCCTCCCCTCCCGTCCCCCCCCCCCTTCCTCCGGTCCCGTTCCCCCACCGCCCACTCCCCCCCCACCCCCGTTCCTCACCCGCCGCCTCCGGTCTCCGTAGGCCAGGACGGCGCCGAGCCCCAGCAGCGCCGCCAGCACCGGGGCCGCCCTCCCGCTGCCCCCCGGGCCCGAGCTGCCGGCGGCGAAGCGGGCGGCGCCCGGCCGGGAACAGCCGCGGCAGGGCAGCGGCAGCGGGAGCCTGCGGGGAGAGCGGCGCTGAGGGTGGTCCGGGGGGGGGGAAGGGGGGCGGCACCGGGACCCCCGGTGGGGGGGGGCGCACCGGGACCCCCGGGCCCGGCTCCTACCTGCGCCCGGTGACGGCGCGGAGCAGCAGCAGCATCGCGGCGGGACCTGGCCGGGGAGAGCGGCGCGGTGAGAGCGGCTCCTGCAGCCGCCGGGAGCCCACCGAGGGCCGGGACCGTCCGGGGACCCCCTCGCGCCCCGCCCCTCCCGGTGCCGGTGCCGGTTCCCCCCCCGTCCCCGCACCTGCGTCGTTAGCGGGGCTCTCGGGGCGCTCTGCGGCTTTAAGAGAGGGGCGAGGGGCGGGGCCTCGCCCGCCGGCCACGCCCCGTTCCCCCCGCAGAGGGTGGGGAGGGGCCGCGCCTTAAAGGAGCCGCGGCGCGGGCGGGGCGCGGCGCCGCCCGGTGCCCCCGATAAGCGCTATCGGGGCGCTGCCGGATGCGGGCCCGGGCTCGGCTCCAAGAGTCCCGGTACCGGACCCCGCCGCTCCCCGCCCCGCCCCCCCTCCCGGGCCTTGCCCTCCCCCCGCCGCGCCCCCCCGCAGGCAGCAGCCGGAGCGTTTTGGGTTGTTTTCTTCCTTTTTTTTTTGTGGGTTTTGTCCTTTACTTACATTAAATACACCGCGAAGCCAGCAGCCGCGGCCGGTACCGCGCTCCCCCGGGGCACGGCGGCGGCAGGAACCGAACCGGAGACGCGAGGAGCGGAGAGAAAAGGGGGCCGGGGGGGGGGGGGG
>NW_023305062.1:551-1296 GCF_011077185.1 Oxyura jamaicensis | reverse complement strand
GGGGGGAGAGACAGGGGTGGGGGGGGCATGATTAAGCTTGACAGCAGCAGAGCTCACTCCTTCTTCTGTGTCCTCTCACGATGACATTCGGGGGATTTCCAGCAGCAGAGCACGAGCCACCAGGATGGGGTGACTCCTGCTGTTGGAAGCCCTCGGAGCGAGAATCCCCCAGGGAAGCCCCTCTGCACCCAGAGCATGGGGGGGGACCCACTCCGCCCATGGCTCTGCCGCCGCTCCCACGCCGCTGAGCGCAGCTGGATGCAGCCACAGCCAGAGCTGAGGAGGAACAAAGAAGGAATTGCACAGCTCAGCACCGCCGGGCGCCTGGGGACGCGGCGCTGTGGAGCAGCTCCAACGCCCCAGCTGCACCACGTCCCGCTGCCAGCCAATGGCGGCCGCTGCAGAGCAGGATTACCATTAATTAATATATTAAGCCCGGCTAGTCCAGCAGAAAGGGCAATACCCAGAACCAGAGCCTCCGTCCTCATCTCACCACCCACTGGAGCCCCCCGCACACCCGCCCCAGCCCTACCAGCTTGCGGATGCGGTCGAGCACCAGGTCGATGATCTCCTTGCCGATGGTGTAGTGCCCCCGCGCATAGTTGTTGGCCGCATCCTCCTTGCCCGTGATCAGCTGCTCGGGGTGGAAGAGCTGCCGGTACGTCCCCGTGCGCACCTCGTCTGCGGGACACCACCACGCACCCCGTTAGCACCGGGCACCCCCTCAGCACCCACCCACCCCCCC
>NW_023305062.1:0-451 GCF_011077185.1 Oxyura jamaicensis | reverse complement strand
CTCACCGATCACCGTGGGCTCCAGGTCCACGAAGACAGCCCGGGGCACGTGCTTGCCGGCCCCCGTCTCACTGAAGAAGGTGTTGAAGGAGTCGTCCCCCCCGCCGATGGTCTTGTCGCTGGGCATCTGCCCGTCGGGCTGGATGCCGTGCTCCAGGCAGTACAGCTCCCAGCACGCATTGCCGATCTGCACGCCCGCTTGGCCCACGTGGATGGAGATGCACTCACGCTGCGGGGACATTCGTGGCGCTGCGTCACCCCCCGTGGCTTGGCCGAGCCCCCCCCCTCCACCCCGCTCACATCCCATTCCCCCCCCTGCAGCTGCAGCCCCATCCCATGCCCCACTGGGATGCTGCCCCCAGGAGGGGCTGGTGCTGAGCTGGCCAGGGCAGGATGGGGCCAGCCCACACCAGGGGCCGGATCCTGCCCAGGTCCATCCTATTGTTCTGGGG
>NW_023305061.1:0-7848 GCF_011077185.1 Oxyura jamaicensis | reverse complement strand
CCCACCCGGCACTGCCCCCCCCCCCAGGCCCCAGGTCCAGGTCCAGCCGGTACCGAGGGTGAGGCAGGAGGCGGTGAAGCCGAGGCGCCACTTGTGGTCCCGGGGCCGGAGGGGGTCATCGACACCGGGACCGGGAGCAGGAGCGGGCGCAGGGCGCAGGGCGGTGAAGGCGAAGTGGGCCAAGCCGGCCCAGAAGCACCCCTGCCCCACGCAGAAGAGCCCGACCAGGCGGAAGAAGGGGCCGCGCTCGTGGCAGAAGAGGGTCACGTCCCGGGGCACCGCCGCCTCCAGCTCTTGAGCCGCTGCCCGTGCCGCCACCGCCGCCCGTGCCGCCGCCGCCATACCACCCCTTCCGGGGCAGCTGCACCGCCGCTTCCGGCCGCCAGCTGCACAGCGAGGCTCCAGCATTGAAACGGATTTATTTATTTACAAAAACGGAGAGGAAAAGGGGGAATAAAACGCCGCGAACAAAACAGCGGGAGCCGAGGGGGCACCCCTCACTTGAGAAACGCCACCTCAGGGATTTTGCCTTCCAGCTGCAAAGAGAAGGAGATGGGCTCAGCAGAGATCCCCACGCGCCCTCCGAGGGGGGTTCCCAGGGGACCATAGGCACGCTCCCCCCCCCCCCCCCCCCGCCGGTGGTCCTAGCAGGGGGTCCACCCCCCATGCCCACCTTCAGCTGAGTGAAGACCTGCCCAGCCCGGACGTAGTCCCAGTCGTTGTCCTGCAGGCACCTGGGGCAGAAGGGGGGGGGATTTAGGAGGGATGCAGGGTGAGGGAGGCTGGGCTGCCTGGGGACAAGGGGGGGCACACACTCACTTCTGGGACCACTCGAGGTTCATGCCTGACTGCATGGAAAAGGCTGCCAGCATCTCCTGCTGCTCTGCAGAGAGCGTGGGGACAGGGCTGGAGGAAGGGGTGGGTGCCGGCATGACAAAGGCCTTTCGGATCTCCTCTGTGGTGGCGTTGCGAACAAAGAGCTCGTCGTTGACGATGCAGAGGCTGAGAAGGAGGGGAGTGGGGGGGAATAAGCACGGGGCAGGGAGCCAGGGGCGTGCCACGAGACCCTCTTCCCTCACCCCTTACCCGGTGTTGCCAGCCGGCACAGCGATGAACATGCGGGTGAAGGCACGCACCGAGTCTCGGGATTTGCCGTCCACTGTGGAGAGTAAAGGAGATGGTGGAGGCTGGGGCACAGGGGAAAAGGCTTTACATACAGCAAGGAGGGGACACAGCCCAGCCTCACCTTCCTTGAAGATCCCGTGGACGGCAAAGCACAGCAGCGTGTTCTGCAAGAGAGAGGGCGGCGAGTGAGGCAGAGCCCAGCTGAGGGGAGGCCGCAGGCGCTGTGGCCTCCGCTCACCGTCTGGGCGCAGACATCGACCACAAAGGAGCTGACATCGTGCTGGGTCTTGGGGAGCTCGTTGAGGAAGGCCACCACATTGAGGCGCGTGTGCTTGAGCAGCTTGAAGCGCATGGCTGGGGAGGGGGGGCAGAAGAGCGCTGAGCACCCCCCACATGGGCCTGGGGTGAGCCAACGCAGGGGGGGGGCGCAGCAGGGGCTTACTGGGGTCCTTCAGCTTCTTCACGTTCCTGCTGTCCTTGAAGTACTCGTTTAGGCTGTTCCTGCAGGGACAAGTGGCCATGAGGGACAGGACGACGAGATGCAGTGCAGCTGCCCTGTCCGGCATCAGGGGGGCCTCAGGGGGACATACCTCGGGGGGTTTTGGGGCCCAAAGGGGATGCTGAGTGAGCAGCAGGCGCCATCGTGGTACGCATCGAGCAGCCCCTGCCTGTCACTCGAGTCATAGATGGAGTAGTACCTATGGGGGGAGGACAGGGATGGATGGGGGGCGCATAGAACACCACCCCGGGCCCATCCCACACTCACTGCTGTAAGAACCGCAGCAGCAGTGCCTTCAGGTCATCGGAGCCAAAGTAGCTGCCCTGGAAAGAGCACGGCACAGCAGTCATTCCCCATGGGACAGCACCCCCCCCCAGGCCTAACCACGGCCGCAGGGGCCCCCGCCACGGCCCTACCTTGCATGGGGGCAGCGTCGTAGGTGCCTCCACATCAAAGGCGATGGGTGGAGGAAGCTCGTGGCCGTCCTAGGGGAGCGAGGGGGTGAGGGGGTTGGCTCCCTCCTGCCCGACCCAGCAGGACTGAGTGTGTCCCCCCCCCCAGAGCTCCAGCAGGGGTCAGCCCCCTCCCTCCCTTCCGCACTCACCAGGCGCAGCAGCTTCGGGAAGCGCTCTCTGACGGAGCTGCCGAGAGGAAGAGCAGTCAGCGTGGCGGCCGGGCTGCCCGCTGGGGCCAGGGGCAGCAGGAAAGGCCGCCCACCCTCCCAAACAAATACTCCCCCCCCCTCACCTGGCCTACCCGGCCGCCCTCCCCAGAGCCATGGGGCACAAGACAGGGCCACCCCATGTGGCTGCCTCCCTTCTCCCCACTGTCACTCCCCTTCTTCCTGAGAGCGCCGTACCAGGGGACTGCCCCTGTCCCCAGAAGGGTCTTGGGCTGATGAGGAACCCCGGGCCCCCCAGCCAGCTCAGGACTTACCTGGCTTGTACTCACCTGAGTGCGGGCGCCCAGAGAGGAGGGGAAAAGGGAGGGGAGACAAGATCCCACTGGTCGTGGCACGGCCACGGGCACAAGCCGCCTGTTTACAGCTGGGGGGGTGCCAGCAGGGTGACCCCAATTCAGTGGAAGAGGATGAAGCGGGTGGGGAGACATAGGGGCAGGCAGCCCTAGGCAGAGCCTCTTCTCCTTCGTGCCGCTCCCTCCCAGACAAAAAGTGTGCCAGGCTCTGGGCACAGCCGCATCCAGAGCCAAGGCCCCCACCAGCACTGGTGCACCCAGGGGGGGGCCGCCCACGGCGGTCTGGGGGCCTGCGCCAGGCCTGGGATGGCCTCCCCGCACCGGCCGCAGCAGGGCGGCAGCGTTTGGCCACTGCACGGCTGTGCCTGTCTTAGGTTGTTCCTCCCGTGAGGAATCTTACCCGTCTCTGGCTAACCAGCCATCATCGAGGGCCAAGCGCGGGCGCGGGGGGCGGCAGCTCCGCGGGGGATGGGGACAGGGGCAGCAACGCCATGCCCCGGGCCACGTCCCGCAGCCCCTGAAAGTCCACAGAAGGGTGGAGGAGCATCGAGAGCCCCGTCTGCACGCAGAGGGGTGGGAGCGGCGGGTGGGCAGTGGGGCGCTCCAGAGAAGAGGTTGCATGCCTTGCGGACAAGGACGGGGAGAGGAAGAGGGAGGAGGAGGGAGCAGGGAGGAAGGAAGTCTCCGACCAGCTGAAACAAATGCTGCACTGTCCAGCAGCGGGCAAGCAACGGCCCTTCACGGCCCCGCACCACGACCAGGGGCTGTCAGGAAGCCTTGGGGGGAGGTCTGGGCACCGGCGAGCGGAAGGCACGGGGAGGGGGGGCGGCCTCTCTTCATCCTGCCGTTCTGCCCCCCGCAGAGCAGGGGCGGCCCACGGGCCCCTAGGGCCGCCCCAAGGCTAACACTGACCTGACATAAGTAGACTGGTCCCGGAAAGTGTTGCACAGCGGGTTGCCACTCAGCCAAAGCTCTTCCAGCTTGAGCCCCTTCACTTTGTCCAGCTCCCGTTCCGACTTCAGCTGCAGCAGGGCAGGGAAACGGGCCGTAAGGGCGCAAAGAGCGGTGTGCACAGAGGGAGATGGTCAGGGGTGATACCCACCTCATTGCGAGAGAGGTCGAGGATCTTGAGGCCGGTGGCTTTCTGCGCCAGCTCTGACAGGTCGTCGAGCCGGTAGAGCTTGTTGCTGCTCAGGTTCAGGGACTGCAGCTGCAGGGACAGAAAAAACTGTCGTGATAGTCCCACAGATGACACTAACTCAGGAGAAGCCTCCCTGTCCTCACCTCAGGGATGTTTTCCTCGATGATGCGCAGCACAACCAGCATACAGCTCCGCTGGTTCAGCACCACGTCGATGCTCTGTGACACTAAGTCTGGGGGGGAGAAAAGGGGAAAAAGGAGATGCAAAGGGCGTAAGGCACCACCCGCCCCGGTCCTGTCTTGCCTTCCGGGTTGGCGGCAGCGCTCACCTGGATCGACACGGAGGCTCTTGAGGTCCAAAGCCCGCTGCGAGCCATCGTACCTTTTACTCATGCAGAGCTGCAACAGCACAAAAAAAGTGAGGGCAAGCAGGGGCCCCCACCCTGTCCCCCAGCCCAGCGCCTGCTCCGCTCACCTTCAGCTGCTCGATCTCCTCTGGTTTCAGTTCATTCTGCAGGGACTGAGGTGGAGCTGACGAGTTGATAATTATCACCACCTAACAAATGTACAGCAGGCTATGAGATGGTGCCCTGGTGGAAAATGCACCTACGTGGAACAAGAACGGCCACTCTGCAGAGCTGCTCCCACACAGATTCAGACACACACCTTGTAGTTGTCTCTATCTGTGATCTTGCGAGAGACCTGCTTGAGCGCGCTGGCAGTGGTGGCATCCTCCACGTAGAACTGGGCTCGGTTGTGGTCATAGTGGAACTGAGAAAGGAGGGCAGCAGGCTCGTTGTGCGGCCAACCCCTGGAGGGTCTGCCAGACCTATTTCCACCCTGGGAGCTGCATGAAGCCACCTGGCCCGCCCACAAGCAGAAGCGAAATCAAAGGCAGAACCCCGCTCACCTCAACAGGAGTGAAGGGAACGCTGCAGAGATTCTGGATGGAGCTCAGCAGCCACGTCTTGTCATACTTCTTCCCATATGGGATCTAGAAGGAAATTTGGGCAGCACTACTGCGCACTCAGGGTAGAAGAGAGAGTAGCAACAGTGCGCGGTGCTTTAGGGGGCATAGGGAGTCGCCAACACCCTGCCTGGGTCAGGCATAGCGCATCTGGGCAGGACACAGCTGCCTCCTGCACCTGCCCCAGGGGAAAGAAAACAACAACAACCATGCCACAGCGCAGAAAGAGAGGAGCTGCGACCCCCGTCCCAGCACCGCAAATGGCCCGAAGGCGGCTGCAGCCCCCCAAAAAGGGGTGCCAATGGCCGTGAGCCCCCCATCCCCACAGCTCCTACCCCACTTACGGTGATTTTGAACCAGTTCCTACGGCTGCCATCCCGGCTCCCGCCACCGCCACCGCCACTCCGCTCCGGGGTGGGGAGGTCACGCCGCACCGTGATGTGAATGTTGGCCGTGCGGTTGGGCCTGGGCCCATAGGGCAAGCTGCAAAGGGAGAGGAGAACAAGGGGAAGCTGGCCCGGCCGGCCCCCCCCGCCCCCTGTGGGGGGACCGCCTTCCCACGCACTCACTATCGGTTCCGGGGCCCGTCATGGGCCTCGCTCATGGGGACGTCGCCGTCGTCCTCGTCCAGCCGCGCCCGGAGCCCGGGGCCGCCCCGGTTGCGGGAGCGGTGGTTCACCTCGCTGTACATCTTCCCCCGGAACGGGCCTCGGCCTTTCTTCCTGCGACCCGAGAAGCCTCTGCCGCCCACGCGGTCATCGTGCTCTGCCCCCGGGGGCAGCGCCGCCCGTCAGCACCGGGCAGCCCGCGGGGCCCCGGTTACCGGCAAGGCCTGCGGCCGCGTGTCCCCCGCCAGGCCCGGCCGGGTCCCGCTCCCGGCTCCCCGCCGCCCCCAGCTCCGCGGCCCGGCTCCCCCCCCCCCCACCACTCACCGCTGTACCCCCCCTTGCCCTCCTCCGCCATCTCCGCCGCTCCCGGTACCGACCGCGGCACCGCCGCCGCACGCCGCGCCCCCCAACGTCACTTCCGCCTCCCCACCGTGCGCATGCGCGTCCCCCACCTCCCTCTGGCGCCCCCCAGCGCCCCGGAGGCCGCGTGCACAGCCGCGGGTTCGAATCCCGGCCGGGAAGAAGAAGCAAAAAGAGGTCCCGTCATTTTAATGCAGCCCCCGCCCCGCACCCGCGGGCCTCAGGGGGTCCCACAGCGTTAACAAGGCCCGCACTGGCCCCTTGCAGGGGGCTGCAGGCCGGCAGACTGCAGGAGGTCACAGCCACCATGACCAGGCGGCCTCCAGGACCGGCCTCGGCATAGGCTGCAGGAGGCTGTGAAGGGCCCAGCACGCTGCTCCCTGGGGGCGAGGGGGCTCCGAGGCTGCCCGAGGTCCGCCACAGGTGCCGTCAGTCCCTGGCGTGTCCCTAACCCCGTCCCCCGCTGTCCATCTGAGCCCTGCGGTCACAGCATGACCGTGTCCGTCTTTTCCAGCCCGGGGAACAAGGGGGGGGCGGCAGACTGAGGGATGCTCAGGCCAGGAAGACGACGAAGATGATGAAGAAGACGATGAGGATGAGGAAGATCTTGACCATCAGCCAGCGGTTGGAGGTGACTGACTGGAAGTACTTGAGGATCTCCCCGTGCGCTGCCTCCACGTTCAGCTGCGCGTCCTCCACGCTGGCGTCGATCCTGCGGGCAGGGGGGGACATGCTCAGGGGGGCGGACGGCACACGGACAAGGTGGGGGGGAAGCAGAGCAGTGGTACCTCTGGATCGTCTCCTCCTGCTCCTTCACCATGTGTGCCAGCTGCTGGAAGATGGAGCCCAGCTCCACGATGGTGGACTCGATGTTCTGCATCGTGTCCGCCCGACTCTGGATGTACGAATCCTGCGGGGCGAGAGGCGAGGTAGAGCGGGACAGGGGCTGTCGGGCTCCTGCCATCAACACCATCACCCCAAAGGTTTTTGCCCCCCCCCCCTCCCCTCAGGCTCCCAACCCCACCTGCTCATCAATCAGCTGCAGCTGCTGGCTCGTCCGTGCGTCCATCTCAATGGCGACATCCCCGGCGCGCTGCGGCTCGTCCTGCAGCATCGCTGAGCCGCCTGCGGGCACGGCAGGGCCTGAGCAGAGGGGACACCCCTCCCCCCCAGAAAAACTCACCCCCCTCAATCCCAACACTCACCCAAATTGCCGGCAGCCAGAGGCAAGGCGGAGACGGGGGCACGGGAGAAGTGCTCACGGCGGCTCCGCTGCTGCTTCAGGTTCTGGGGGGGGGGGAAATGGGAGCAGAAAATGGCGGCAGTGGAAAACCGCAGGATGAGGGGGCACCGGGGGGGGGGGGGGGGGGGCCAACGCTCACCTCTGTCCGCACCTCCAGCACCGATTTGAAGTCGTTGGACATGGAGGCCAGCTTGGACTGGGAAGGGAAAGGGGGGAGATGAGCAGCTGCTGCTCCATGGGGGTGCTGCGTGTGCATGTGTCCCCCCCCCCCAGCCCCGGCCCACCTGCAGGGACACGACGACGGTGTTGGAGTGTGTCTGCACGTGGCGCCCGCTCTGGCTGCCCCGCGCCCGTACCATGTCCTGCAGCTGCGCGATCTGCTTGTTCAGGCTGTTGATGTCCTGCGAGAGGGGATGACAGGGTGGGGGGGTGTCAAAAAATACCCCCCCCAACCACCGCCACCCCCATAGCGCCAGCCCGTACCTGCTTGATGATGTAGGTGAGCTCCTCAATCTCCACCGCCTTGTCATCAAAGAGGGATTTCCTCTTGGCCACTGCCACAAGGGGGGCGGGACGACATGAAGCTGTGCTCAGGACCCTTGCCCCCCCCCAACAAAATCTTAGCCCCCCCTCAGGGACAGGCCCGCCCCCCCCACTCACAGATGGTTAGCTTCTCCAGCTTGGCGAAGGTGTTGCTGAGATCCTTCCCAATGCGCCTGGAGGGGGAAAAAGAGTGGGGGAACAGGAGGTTACATTGCAGCCGGGGCACCCTTCCTGTGTGCCCCCCCCCCCAAATAAAAAAACAAGCAATGGGGCCCCCACTCACTTGGCCATGAGACTGAACTCGCTGCGCTGCCGGGCGGCTCCTGCAGCCACTCTGCTGGGCTGCAGCCCGTTCTGCTGGGAGAGGAACACGGGGGGCGGGGGGGGG
>NW_023305060.1:0-9909 GCF_011077185.1 Oxyura jamaicensis | reverse complement strand
CCCCCCCCCGTGGCCCCCCAAGTCCCCCACGGCCCGGCCCCAAATCCTCTTACTGCTAATCCGGGGCTGGTGCTGGGCACGGCCGTCGCAGGGAGCCAAGCACCCTCCCTGGGGGGGTCCCCATGGAACTGGGGGGGGGGGATTTTGGGGGGGGGGGGGGAGCCCCCCCCCCCCCCCCCCGGGGCGCCGGGGGGGGGGGGGGTCTCGGGGGTGTCGCCCCCCCCCCCCAGACGAGCGGGAGGCGGTGCAGAAGAAAACCTTCACCAAGTGGGTGAACTCGCACCTGGCGCGCGGCACCTGCCGCCTGGGGGACCTCTACAGCGACCTGCGGGACGGCCGCATGCTGCTGCGCCTGCTCGAGGTGCTCTCGGGGGAGCAGCTGGTGAGTGGGGCTGGGGGGGGCGGGGGGGGGGCACGGCCAGGCGGCCCCCTCCCCAGATCCCCTGGGACCCCCGGGGCTCTCTCCCCTGGGTGCCCCCTTCCCCGTGGGGTCCCTGTTCCCTTCCCTGTGGGGTCCCCATCCCCTGTCACCGTGGTGCCCCCATCCCTGGCCCTCCCCTTCTTCCCCCGGACCCCCCCCCCAATTTAATATGCCCCCACCCGCGGCCAGCCCAAGCCCACCAAGGGCCGGATGCGGATCCACTGCCTGGAGAACGTGGACAAGGCGCTGCAGTTCCTCAAGGAGCAGCGCGTGCACCTGGAGAACGTGGGCTCGCACGACATCGTGGACGGCAACCACCGCCTGACGCTCGGCCTGGTCTGGACCATCATCCTGCGCTTCCAGGTCATTCTGCCCGTCCCGGGGGTCCCGGCGCCCGTCCCGGGGTGGGCAGGGGTCTCCTCACCGCGCGGTGCCCCCCCCAGATCCAGGACATCAGCGTGGAGACGGAGGACAACAAGGAGAAGAAGTCGGCCAAGGACGCGCTGCTGCTCTGGTGCCAGATGAAGACGGCGGGGTGAGTGCGTGGGGGGGGTCCCGAGGGTCCCGGGGGCATCTCAAGGGTCCTGAGGGGCCCCGGGGGATCCGGCGGGGCGGGGGTCCTGGGCTGACTTCTCCCCCTGGCAGGTACCAGAACGTGAACGTGCACAACTTCACCACGAGCTGGCGGGACGGGCTGGCCTTCAACGCCATCATCCACAAGCACAGGTGGGGCGCGCGAGGACGTCCCCGTGGGGCAGGGACGTGGGGCAGGGGTTTGGGGGGGGGGGCGCGGGGGGGGGGGGGACGCGGGGCAGGGACGCGGGTCCGAGGCTGTGCCGCTGCCCAGGCCGGACCTGGTGGACATGGAGGCGCTGCGGCGCTGCAACGCGCACTACAACCTGCAGAGCGCCTTCAACCTGGCCGAGCGCGAGCTGGGCCTCACCAAGCTGCTGGACCCCGAAGGTGAGCGGGGTCCCGGGGGGGTCCCGGGGGGGTCCCGGGGGCTGTGGGGCCGCCCTACTCAGCCGCTTGCCCCCAGATGTCAACGTGGACCAGCCGGACGAGAAGTCCATCATCACCTACGTGGCCACCTTCTACCACTACTTCTCCAAGATGAAGGCGCTGGCAGTGGAGGGGAAGCGCATCGGGAAGGTGCCCGGGGGGACGGGGGCGGGCGGGGGGACAGGGGGGGGACGGGGGGACGGGGGTGAGCGGGCGGCCGGACAGACGGACCGAGGGAAGGGGAGGGAGGAGGAAGAGGGACGGGGAAATGAGGGGGGCGGCCGGACAGATGGACAGGGGGCCAGCGGCTAGGGGGGAGGAGGGACGGACGAGATGAGCAGCTGCAGGAAGGGACGGGCGGGGGGGGGCGAGGCGGGGAGCTCGGCCACATGGCCGCCGGGATGAGCGGAGGGGCGGCAGATGGGGGGACGGACGGGTGGGGGGATGGACGGATGGATGGGGGGATGAATGGGGGGATGGGGGGATGGGGGGATGGGGGGACGGACGGATGGGGGGACGGACGGACGGACGGATGGATGGGGGGATGGACGGACGGGTGGGGGGATGGATGGGGGGATGGACGGATGGATGGGGGGATGGACAGACGGACGGATGGGGGGATGGACGGACGGATGGTGGGATGGACGGACGGGTGGGGGGATGGACGGATGGGGGGATGGGGGGATGGATGGCCGGACGGACGGATGGCCGGACGGATGGATGGCCAGACGGATGGATGGCCAGACGGATGGATGGACGGATGGATGGATGGACGGATGGATGGACGGATGGGGGGACGGATGGACGGACGGATGGACGGACGGATGGATGGACGGATGGATGGACGGATGGATGGCCGGACGGATGGCCGGACGGACGGATGGACGGACGGATGGACGGATGGATGGATGGACGGATGGCCGGCCGCAGGTGCTGGACGCGGCGCTGGAGGCGGAGCAGCTGGTGGAGAGGTACGAGACGCTGGCGGGCGAGCTGCTGGGCTGGATCGAGCAGACCATCCTCACCCTCAACGACCGGCAGCTGGCCAACGCGCTGGCCGGCGTGCAGAACCAGCTGCAGGCCTTCAACACCTACCGCACGGTGGAGAAGCCCCCCAAGTGAGCCCCCCCCGACCCAGCGGGATCTGCACCCCCCCCAGCGGGGCCGTGGGACCCCCCCCGGGGGCTCAGCACCGCCTCTGTGCCCCCAGGTTCATGGAGAAGGGCAACCTGGAGGTGCTGCTCTTCACCATCCAGAGCCGCATGCGCGCCAACAACCAGAAGGTGTTCGTGCCGCGGGAGGGGAAGCTCATCTCCGACATCAACAAGGTTTGGCGAGGAGGGGGCGGTGCGGTGCAGCGGCCGTGCCGGGGGGCTGACAGCCCCCCCCCCCCCTCCCCGGCGCCCGTCCCCGCAGGCCTGGGAGCGCCTGGAGAAAGCGGAGCACGAGCGGGAGCTGGCGCTGCGCACCGAGCTGATCCGGCAGGAGAAGCTGGAGCAGCTGGCGGCTCGCTTCGACCGCAAGGCGGCCATGCGGGAGACGTGGCTGAGCGAGAACCAGCGCCTCGTCTCCCAGGTGCCACCACCCCGCCCGCCCGTCACCCCCCGCCGCGTCCAGCGGCGTCCCCGCGCCCGTCCTCACCCCTCTCCGTCCCCGGCAGGACAACTTCGGGAGCGACATGTCGGCCGTGGAGGCGGCGGTGCGCAAGCACGAGGCCATCGAGACCGACATCGTGGCCTACAGCGAGCGCGTGCAGGCGGTGAGCGCGGTGGCGGCCGAGCTGGAGGCCGAGCGCTACCACGACATCCGCCGCGTCCTGGCCCGCCGCAACAACGTGGCGCGGCTCTGGGACTTCCTGCGGCAGCTGCTGGCCGCCCGCCGCGAGCGGCTGCTGCTGCACCTCGAGCTGCAGAAGATGCTGCAGGACCTGGCGCACCTGGCGGGCTGGATGGAGGAGATGAAGGTAGCGGCGGGCGGGGGGCTCGCGGTGGCTGGGCGGGCGGGGGCGGCCCCCCCCTGATGCTGTTTCCCCCCACACACCCCCGCAGGGCCGGCTGCAGTCGCAGGATTTCGGGAAGCACCTGCACGGGGTGGATGACCTGCTGCAGATCCACGCGCTGGTGGAGGCCGACATCGCGGCGCAGGCGGAGCGGGTGCGGGCGGTGAGCGCGGCAGCCCAGCGCTTCGCCCTGCCTGGAGAGGGTGAGTGCGGTCGGGGGGGGGGGGGGGGGCAGGACCCTCGAGACCCCCGAGGCCGGCCCGTTGGCCGTGGCCGGAGCCCCGGAGGCGCAGGGAGCTGACGGGGCCGCCCGCAGGCTACAAGCCCTGCGAGCCGGAGGTGGTGCGGGAGCGCGTGGCCACGCTGGAGCTGCGGTACCGGGAGCTGGTGGAGCTGGCGGGGCAGCGCCGGGCCAAGCTGGAGGAATCGCGGCGCTTCTGGAAGTTCTTCTGGGACACGGGGGAGGAGGAGGCCTGGATGCGGGAGCAGGAGCGGCTCCTCTCCTCCGAGGACGTGGGCCGGGACCTGACCAGCTCCCTGCGCCTGCTGAGCCAGCACGCGGCCTTCCGCGACGAGCTGAGCGGGCGCGCGGGGCCGCTGCAGCAGGCGCTGGCGCGGGGCCGCGGGCTGGTGGGCGAGGGGCACCCGCGGGCGTGCGAGGTGGGCGAGCGCGTGCGGGAGGTGGAGGGGCGCTGGCGGGCGCTGGGCGAGCTGGCGGACGAGCGCGAGCGGCGCCTGCGGGACGCCGCCGGCCTCTTCCAGTTCCAGGCGGAGGCGGCCGACGTGGAGGCCTGGCTGGAGGACGCCCTGCGCCTGGCCTCCAGCCCCGAGCTGGGCCACGACGAGTACTCCACGCGCAGCCTGGCCCGGCAGCACCGCGAGGTGCAGGAGGAGGTGCGCAGCCACCGCCCCGCCATCGCCGCCCTCCACGAGCAAGCCGGAGCCCTGCCGCCCGCCTTCGCCGGCGCTCCCGGGGTGGCCGGGAGGCTGCCGGCGCTGGAGCGGCGCTACCAGGAGCTGGCGGCGCAGACGGAGCGCCGGCGGCAGGAGCTGCAGGACGCCCTCAGCCTCTACACCATGCGCAGCGAGGCGGACGCCTGCGGGCTCTGGGTGGGCGAGAAGGAGCAGTGGCTGCACGCCCTGCTCGTCCCCGACAAGCTGGAGGACCTGGAGGTGGTGCAGCAGCGGTGAGCGTGGTGCCCACCCCGCCCCTCGCCCCCCGGGGCCTCCCCCCTGCCCGCCCCGGAGGCCGCCGGGTCCTCACCTCGTCCGTGGTCGCCCGCAGGTTCGAGACGCTGGAGCCGGAGATGAACAACCTGGCGTCCCGCGTCGCCGCCGTCAATCGCATCGCCGACCAGCTGCTGGCCACCGACCGGCGCAACCAGGAGAGCATCCGGGCCACCCGCGAGCAGCTCAACGCCAGGTGGGGGCGGCCGGGGGGGGCCCGGGCTGCAGGGGGGGCTCCAGGAGGGCTCGGCCATCCCCTGACCCCGCTGCCGCGCAGGTGGGAGCGGTTCCGCGCGCTGGCCGACCAGAAGAAGGAGGCGCTGACCTCGGCGCTGAACATCCAGAACTACCACCTGGAGTGCAACGAGACCACGTCGTGGATGCGGGAGAAGACGAAGGTGATCGAGTCGACGCAGGGGCTGGGCAACGACCTGGCCGGCGTGATGGCCCTGCAGCGCAAGCTCTCGGGCATGGAGCGCGACCTGGAAGCCATCGAGGGCAAGGTGCGGGACCTGCGGGCCGAGGCGGAGAAGCTGGCGGCCGAGCACCCGGAGCAAGCGCCCGCCATCCTGGAGCGGCTGGCGGCCATCGAGGCGGTGTGGGACGAGCTGTGCCGCTGCCTGCGGCGGCGCGAGGAGTCGCTGGGGGAGGCCAGCAAGCTGCAGGGCTTCCTGCGGGACCTGGCCGCCTTCCAGGCCTGGCTGTCCCGCACCCAGACGGCCGTGGCCTCCGAGGACGTGCCGGCCACCCTGGCCGAGGCCGAGCGGCTGCTGAGCCAGCACGAGAGCATCCGCAAGGAGATCGCCCACTACGGCGACGACTACCGCAGCACGCGGGCGGTGGGCCGGGAGGTGACGCGGGGGCAGACGGACGCGCAGCACGTCTTCCTGCACCAGCGCCTGGAGGCCCTGGACACGGGCTGGGAGGAGCTGGGGCGGATGTGGGAGAACCGCCACCACCTCCTCTCCCAAGCCTTCGCCTTCCAGCTCTTCCTCCGCGACTCCAAGCAGGTCGAGGGCGTCCTCAGCACCCAGGTGAGCGCGCGGGGAGGCGGCGGCGGCGGCGGCACCGGGGCACGGCGGTGACGCCCTGTGCTCTGCGCAGGAGTACGCCCTGTCGCACAGCGAGCTGCCCAGCACGCTGCAGGGCGCTGAGGCCTCCGTCAAGAAGCTCGAGGACTTCATGGCCACCATGGAGGCCAGCGGCGAGCGCGTGCAGGGGCTGGTGGCCGCCGGCCGCAAGCTGGTGGCCGAGGGCAGCCTGCACGCCGACAAGGTGCAGGAGACGGTGGACTCGGTGGAGAGCAGGTGAGGGACCCCGCGGCCCGGCACTGGGTGCTGGGCGCCCCCCGGTCCTCACCCCAGCCCTGCTGCAGGCACAAGAAGAACCGGGAGGCGGCCCAGGAGCTGCTGGGGCGGCTGCGGGACAACTGGGAGCTGCAGCGGTTCCTGCAGGACGGGCAGGAGGTGAGCACGGGGCGGGACTGGGATGGGGCAGGATGAGCGCGGCACGGGGGCACGGTCCCAGCCCCGCTCCTCCTCTTGCAGCTCACGCTCTGGATCAACGAGAAGATGCTGACGGCCCAGGACGTGTCCTACGATGAAGCCCGCAACCTGCACACCAAGTGGCAGAAGCACCAGGCCTTCGCGGCCGAGCTGGCCTCCAACAAGGGCTGGCTGGACAAGATGGGCAAGGTGGGAGTGGGACGAGGCCGGGGGAGGGTCCGGGCCGCCCCCCGCTGCGTCCCCGCTGACCCCAGCGTCCCTACCAGGAGGGCCAGCAGCTGGCGGCGGCCAAGCCGGAGCTGGGCGCGGTGGTGACGGAGAAGCTGGCGGTGCTGCGGGGGCTGTGGGACGAGCTGGAGACGACGACGCGGACGAAGGCGCGGCGCCTCTTCGACGCCAACCGCGCCGAGCTGTGCGCCCAGTCCTGCGCGGCGCTGCGGGGCTGGCTGGCCGGCGTGCGCGCCCAGCTGCGCTCCGATGACTACGGCAAGGACCTCACCAGCGTCAACATCCTGCTCAACAAGCAGCAGGTGGGCACGGGGAGACGGGAAACGGGGCCGCAAGAGCCCTGCGGGAGCTGCAGGGCCGTGGGGCGCGGGGTTTGGGGCGCACGGGGTTGGACGCGCAAGGGACGGGGGTGCAGGGACGGGTGCGCAGAGCCGGGCACCCAGAAGAGGGGGTGCAAGGCCGCTGGGGTGCCCTGAGGTGCCGCCGCTCGCCCCACGCAGATGCTGGAGAAGCAGACAGCCGTGCGGGAGAAGGAGGTGGAGGCGATCCGGGCGCAGGCGCAGGCCCTCAGCCGCGAGGACGCCAGCGCGGCCGAGGTGCAGGGGCAGGTGCGCGCCGTGGAGGAGCAGTTCCTGGGGCTGCGGGAGCCGCTCCGCGAGCGCCGCCGCAAGCTGCTGGCCTCCAAGGAGGAGCACCAGTTCAACCGCGACCTGGAGGACGAGATCGTGAGTGGCTGGGGGGGAGCCCCGCAGCCCCCCGGGGGGGGTGCCGGCGCCAGTGCCCTGACCCCCCCCTGTCCCCGCAGCTGTGGGTGAAGGAGCGCAGACCCCTGGCCGTCTCCACCGACCACGGCAAGGACCTGCCCTCGGTCCAGCTGCTCATCAAGAAGAACCAGGTGGGTCGGGGGGGCCGGTGGGGCAGGAGGGGGCCCGGCCACTGCCGGCCACCCACACTCAGGTCGCGTCCGCCGTCCCCAGACGCTGCAGAAGGAACTGCAGGGCCACGAGCCGCGGGTGGAGGAGCTGCTGGGGCGGCGCGGGGGCCTGGCGCTCCCGGCCGAGCGGGTGCGGGAGCTGCGGGAGGCCTGGCAGGAGCTGCGGCTGCAGGCGGAGCTGCGGCACCAGCGCCTGGAGCGCGCCCACGCCGCCCAGCAGTTCTACTGCGACGCCGCCGAGGCCGAGGCCTGGATGGGCGAGCAGGAGCTGCACATGATGTCCCAGGAGAAGGCCAAGGTACAGCCCCCGGGGCGGGGCGGGGGGGTCCTGTATCCCCCCCCCCGGACCCCATCCTGAGCCGCTGTGCCCTGCCAGGACGAGCTGAGTGCCCAGGCCATGGTGAGCAAGCACCTGGTGCTGGAGCAGGCGCTGCGGGACTACGCGCACACCGTGCACCAGCTCTCCGTGCAGAGCCGCGACATGGTGGCCGCCGGGCACCCCGAGAGGTGGGCGCCGCCCCCCCCCCATCCCCGCTGCCTCCTCCCTCCTTCCCCTCCCGCCTCAGCCCGGGGGGCGTCCCCCGGCCCCGCGCGCCCCCCCTGACGCCCGCCGTGCCCGCAGCGAGCGCCTGACGCTGCGCCAGGGCCAGGTGGACAAGCTGTACGCCAGCCTGAAGGACCTGGCGGAGGAGCGGCGCGCCAAGCTGCAGGAGCACCAGCGGCTCTGCCAGCTCAAGCGCGACGTGGACGACCTGGAGCAGTGGATCTCGGAGCGGGAGGTGGTGGCCGCCTCCCACGAGCTGGGCCAGGACTACGAGCACGTCACGGTGCGGCCCAGGGGTGGCAGCGGGGACGTCCCCCGTGGCCCCGCCGCGTCCCCCACGCGTCCCCGAACCTCCCCGGCAGATGCTGCGGGACAAATTCCGGGAGTTCTCGCGGGACACGAGCAGCATCGGGCAGGAGCGCGTGGACGGCGTCAACGGGCTGGCGGACGCGCTGATCGCGGCGGGGCACTCGGAGAACGCCACGGTGGCCGAGTGGAAGGACGGGCTGAACGAGGCGTGGGCCGACCTGCTGGAGCTGATCGACACGCGCTCCCAGATGCTGGCGGCCTCCTACGAGCTGCACCGCTTCTACCACGACGCCCGCGAGACCCTGGCGCAGGTGCAGCACAAGCAGAAGCAGCTGCCCGACGAGGTGGGGCGCGACCTGAACACGGCCGAGGCCATGCAGCGCATGCACACCACCTACGAGCACGACATCCAGGCGCTGAGCGCCCAGGTGAGCCCGCGGCACGGTGCGGCACGGCACAGCACGGCACGGCACGGCATGGCACGGCCTCACCTCTTTGCCCGCAGGTCCGTCAGGTGCAGGAGGACGCGGCGCGGCTGGAGAAGGCGTACGCCGGGGAGAAGGCGGCCGACATCCGGCGGCACGAGCGGGCGGTGAGCGAGGCGTGGGCCGAGCTGCGCGGCAGCAGCCAGGGCCGGCGCCGGCTGCTCCTCGACACCGTGGACAAGTTCCGCTTCCTGCGCGCCGTGCGCGACCTGCTGCTCTGGATGGACGGCGTCCGCCTGCAGATCGAGGGCCAGGAGCGCCCGCGGTGAGGGGGCGGCCACGGGACCGGGGGGGCCGGGGCCGCGGCGGCGGTGCTGACCCCCGTGGGTGGCGCAGGGACGTGTCCTCGGCCGACCTGGTCATCAAGAACCACCAGAGCATCAAGGCGGAGGTGGAGGCGCGGGCCGACAGCTTCGACGCCTGCGTGGCCATGGGCACCGTGCTGCTGGACAAGGGGCACTACGCTGCCGACAAGGTGCCCCTGGCGTCCCCAGCCCCGTGTCCTTGTCCCCATTCTATCCCATCCCTGTGTCCCCAGCTCCCATGTCTGTGTCCCTGTCCCCTCATCGGCTCTTGCTCCCGTTCTATCCCGTGTCCCTGTCCCCCCATCCCCGTGTCCCTGTCCCCCCGTCCCTGTCCCCCCATCCCCCCATCCCTTCCTGTCCCCATCTTGCCCCATCCCCATGTCCTCGTCCCCATGTCCCTGTCCCCCCGTCCCCGTGTCCCTGTCCCCCCGTCCCCTCCTGTCCCCATCCTGCCCCATCCCCACGTCCCCATCCCCATGTCCCTGTCCCCCCATCCTCTCCTGTCCCCCTCCTGCCCCACCCCCATGTCCCCATGTGGGGACATGTTCTCATCCCCGTGTCCCCGACCCCTCCTCCCTCCCCACGTCCCCCTTTTTGTCCCCCCCATGTCCCCGCTCGCTCACCGCTCGCCCCCAGATCTCGGAGAAGCTCTCGCAGCTCCAGGAGCGCCGCAAGGACATCGGGGAGCGCTGGAAGGAGAAGATGGACTGGCTGCAGATCGGTGAGCGCCGCGGGGAGGAGGGGGCGGCCGACCCCCCCGGCGGCCCCTCCTCACGCTCCCCCCGCGTCCCCGCAGTGCTGGAGGTGCTGATGTTCGGGCGCGACGCCAGCATGGCCGAGGCTTGGCTGGCCAGCCAGGAGCCCATCGTGCGCTCGGCCGAGCTGGGCGGCAGCGTGGCCGAGGTGGAGAACCTCATCAAGCGCCACCAGGGCTTCCAGAAGGCGGCCGC
>NW_023305059.1:0-1256 GCF_011077185.1 Oxyura jamaicensis | reverse complement strand
AGGGATCGCAAGGCACAGCACTGGGACCTCCCCACCGCACCCCCCCCAGGACAGAGCCCCCCCCCCCTGTGTCCCCCGGGGGGGGGGGGGGGCAGCCGCCGCCCTGACCTCATCCGTCAGCGTCTTGGCCGAGATCTTCTTCCTGCGGGCGACGGGGCTCTTCTCGTCGGTCACCTCGTAGTCCTCCTCGTTCATCCACTCGTTGAAGGTGTCCGTGTCCAGGATCCACTTGGCATGGACCTGCGGGGGGGGTCCGGACGGATCGGTGACCCCAAGGGTGGGCAGGGGAGGAAGGGGGGGGTCCATCCACAGCCACCAGCTGGGCCTGGGGGTCCCCATCACCTTCCGGGGCTTCTCCGGCGTGGGGGCGTCCTCCACGGAGGCCTCGATCTCGTTGGCCGGGATCCAGGTGTCGTAGCTGTGGGTGCAGAGGCGGGGGGGGGGGGGGGGGACCGGGAGCGTCCCACCAGGCGGGGGCCCGGCCCCCCGCCCCCAGCGGGAAGGGGGGGCCCCCCGGGCCCCCCCCCCGGGACCCCCTCACCTGTCGGGGTAGTAGCCCCAGTGCAGCAGGACCTGCTTGTCTCGCTTCATGACCGGCCGGACCCACTCCTCTACAAGGCACGGGCAGAGGGCACGGTGCTGGGCACGGCCCCCTGCACGGCTCCGGCAGCCACGCACAGCCCAGCCCCCAGCACTGCCCCCCCCCCCCCCCCCGGTGGGTTTCCCCCGGGGGGTGGGGGCGGGGGGGGGGGGGGGTGGCCCCCCCCCCCAGGCTTGTACCCACCTTCCTCCAGGTTCCCGGGGACGGGGCAGACGACGTGGGACGCGTTGCTCTTGTCCTCGGTCACCGTGCCCTGCGAGGAGGGGGGAGCGCGGG
Organism: Oxyura jamaicensis; assembly: GCF_011077185.1. Lineage (NCBI taxonomy): Eukaryota > Metazoa > Chordata > Aves > Anseriformes > Anatidae > Oxyura > Oxyura jamaicensis. The sequence goes on along the minus strand of NW_023305059.1, from coordinate 379 downwards.
GCTGAGCACCGCCACGCAGCCTCGGATGGGACCCCCCCGCCCCAGCACTGCCACCCACCTGGTGCCTCTTGACGATGTCCTTCAGCTTGCTCAGCAGCTTGGGCTCAATCTCCTGGTGCAGGAAGATGTTGGGCCGGGCCAGGCAGTTGTTCTGGGGATGAAGAGCAAAGCGTTGAGCGGGATGGGGGCTGACTGGGGGGGGGGGATCTCCCGGGGAGGGGCTGGAAGGGGAAGCAGCCCTTACCTGCACCAGGGATTTCTCGATGGTCATGAACATCTCCACGTTGCGATCCATCCGCGAGGGATTCTGGAAATCGAAACGCCGCCTTATTGGAAGAAAAGAGCGACTCTCATGAAAGCCACAGCTCCGGTCTCCTCG
>NW_023305058.1:1587-2186 GCF_011077185.1 Oxyura jamaicensis | reverse complement strand
AGGACGCGCAGATGAGGGATGCAGGGACAGGGAACAATGGGGGGGGGAAGGGGATTGGGGACATGGGGGACGGGAGGTGCAGGGGACGGGGACTCACTTGTAGAGGCTCCGTCCCCCGATGGTGACCAGGTTGGAGAAGACGCTGAAGTTGTGCATGTGCTTGGGCCAGGACTGGATGTTGAGGTACCCTGCGGGAGGCCGGGCCGGGCTCAGGGGGGGTCCCGCGCTCCCCCAGTGGCCCCGCGCCCCCCGGCAGCCCCGCGCCTCACCCGTGATCTCCCGCACCGTCCGGAAGACGTTCAGCTTCTCGGGGTCCAGCGCCGAGATGTTGCGCCAGGGATCCCTGCGGGGCCGCAGCCGTCAGCCCAGGTGGGGGCTGAGCCCCCCAGCCCTCCCGTGCCCCCCAGCAGCCCCCCCCTGCCTCCCCCCCCCTCACCCTTCCAGGCCGGTGATGAGGAAATCCAGATTGCCCAGGATCTTGGTGCAGTTCACGAAGGTGTCGATGTTGCTGGAGTCCACGGTCTGGTACTTGCTGCCGGCCCCGGTGCCCTCGCAGGCTGCGGGATGGGGAGGGTCAGGGCTCATCCTGCCCCCCCCCC
>NW_023305058.1:0-1487 GCF_011077185.1 Oxyura jamaicensis | reverse complement strand
CCCCCCCCCCCCCCCCGGCACCCTGCTCACGCGGGCAGCTCCGGACGCAGATGCCCCCGTACTGGTACTTGGTGTCGGGGTTGGGCTCCAGCTGGAAGGTGAGCTTGTTGTAGATGAGGGGCTGGGGGCACAGCGGCACGCACGCCCCGCTGTCGTTGAAGTGCCGGCAGGCCTGCGGGGACAGCACCGGGGCCGTCGGTGCGCGGACAGACGGACGGACACCGGGGACAGACACCATGGTGCATGGACAGACAGATGGACACTGGGGACAGACACCAGGGTGCACAGGCAGATGGACAGACACCAGGAACAGGCACCGGGGCGCACGGACAGACGGACGGACACCGGGGACGGACACCGGGGTGCACGAACAGAAAGACAGACACTGGGGATGGACACCAGGGTGCAGAGACAGACAGATGGACACTGGGGACAGACACCGGGGGCAGACACCGGGGTGCACGGACAGACAGACGGACACCAGAGACAGACACTGGGGTGCACGGACAGACAGACAGACACTGGGGATGGACACTAGGGTGCACAGACAGACAGATGGACACTGGGGACAGACACCGGGGACAGACACCAGGGCACACAGACAGACAGACGGACACCAGGGATGGACACCGGGGCGCACAGATCAGCTCCCTCCCCGTGGACACACGGAAGGATGGACACTGACGGACACACAGACAGGCATGCACAGGCAGACCGATGGACAGACAGACCAGCGGACATGCGGACGGATGGACACACAGACAGAGCCCCCCCGCGGGAAGCCTTGCCCCGTGCCCACCCCAGGGGCACGCAGGTGAGGTCCTTCCCCACCCACGCGCAGACGGACGGACACGCGGAGGGACAGACGGACACAGGGGGGGATGGACAGACAGACGGACACGCGGAGGGACGGACGGACACGCGGAGGGACGGACGGACACGCAGCCCCCACGTACGAAGCAGTGTGTCTGCCGGGGGCCGGTGCAGCCCCCCGCGCACTCCTCGTGGCAGCACTCGTTGGGCGCCCGCCCGAAGCAGCGCCCGTTGCACTGGGGGGCGCAGATGGTCTTGGTCACTGCGGGGAGGGAGGGGGTGAGCGGGACCCAGGCTGGGACCCCCCCCCCGGGTCCCCCCAGCCCCCCCGATACCCACATTTCTGGCAGTCCTCGGGGCCGGGCCCCCAGCAGTGCCCACCGCAGCTCTCGTGGCACGGGGCGCCTGTGGGAAGCGCAGGGGGATCAGCCCAGGGCGTGGGAACCCCCCAGCCCCCCGCACCCCCGACACCCCCCCCCCCCACGCACATGCCCTGCCGTTGTCCCGCACCACGGGCTCCAGCCGGGGGTCCCGCATGATGTCCCGCCACTCCACCGTGTCCACGTGGCAGAGCTGCTCGTTCTTCTCGATGTAGACGCCGCCGGCCAGGATCTCTGCGGGGAGCGGCCGTGGGCGCTGGGGCTGCGCCCCCCCAGCTCTGCCCCACACCGGGG
>NW_023305057.1:0-2487 GCF_011077185.1 Oxyura jamaicensis | reverse complement strand
GACGACGACCCCCAGCCTGCAGGGAGGCGGAAGCGTGCCCGCCGCCTGGAGGAGGAGGAGGAGGAGGAGGAGGAGGACTGAGGCCCCCCCCCCCGCCCTCTCCCTGGTGCTCTGGGCCGAGCTCCGGCACTTCGCTGCAGGTTTTTAAGCTGTTCTGAAGGGCGCTGTGAAAGGCTGCGGCTCCCGCCCGTCTCCATGCCGCACGGCTGTCCCCGTCTCCCTTTCTCCCCCCGGTTCCTTTTTTCCCCTGTTTTGTTCTGTTTCCTTCCCCCCACCCCTTTTATACCTGGAAAGGGACCCAATAAAGGACTGCAGCTCTGCGCCGTGCCTGGTGCGGGGCCGGGCGCTGGGCGTGCGAGCGGCCCCGTCCCCGCGGCGGTGACCTGTGCCCCACTCCTGGCCCCGCGTGTTGCAACCGGCTCCTGATAACGGCGCCTATAAACGGGCCCCGGGGGGCTTGGCCGCAGCAGCGGCGGCGGCGGAGGGGCGAGGGGACACCGGCGGCTGCAAGGGGGTGAGCTGGGGCGCTGGGGGGGCCGCGGGGGGGGGGGCGCAGCTGCAGGGGCTGACAGCTCTGCCCCCTCTCCTGCCTCCGCAGGCTGTCCTGGAGCTGCCGCCATGCCCCAGGCTCTGCTCTTCCTCCTCCTCCTCTTCCTCCTGGGCCTGGGGGGCGGCAGCACCCCCGCCCCCACCCCGCTGGAGGCGGATGTGCGGGGGCTGCTGGCAGAGCTCGCCCCCCCCCCAGGCGCTGCGGGGGCGCGGGGTCTCCTGCCGGGACCTGCACCCCGAGGCCCTGCCCGGCTTCTCCCGGCTCCCCCCGCTGCCCCGCGCCCTGGCCCGCGCCGCCCTGGCCCTGGCGCTGAGCGGAGCCGTGTGCGGCCCCGAGGCCGAGGCGATGGCGCTGGGGCTGCACCGGGAGCTGGGGACGCCCGCGGCCACCACCCTGCTGCAGGGCCTGGCGGGGCTCCGCGACACCCCCAGCCCCCGCGCCCTGCCCCTGCTCCTCAGCCTGGTGCACTTGGGGCACCCTGCCCCGGCCGGGCCCTGCGGCCCCCGGACTGGCACCCCCCCACCGCCGCCGCACGGGGTGCCGGCCCCGGGGCACCGTGCCCGGCGCCTTCGGTGCCGCCGCGCAGCCCGGGCCCGGCGGGACGGCGAGGACGATGCCTGCAGCCCGCCGGGGGAGCAGGAGGCCCACGGGGTGCTGGAGTGGGTGCCGGGCGTCAGCTTATTCTACAACCTGGGCACCAGCATCTACTTCGCCTTCCAGGGCTGCGAGGTCCTGGCCTCCGAGCGGGCCCTGGAGGCGGCCCAGGACCTGGGCTACGCTGGCCTGGCTGCCCTCACCGCCGGTGCCGGCGGCCCCGTGGCCATGGGCCTGAAGCTGGGGCTGCAGCCAGGGCTCAAGGCCGGGGTGCGGGCGCTCTTCGGATACTTCATGGCGGAAGGGGAGCCCCCAACGGCCCCCGCCACCTACAGCGGCCCCGTCCTCATTGTCTGAATAAAGGCCCCGCGGGGTGCCTGGCTCTGTGTCCCTGTCCCCATCCGTATCCCCGTCCCCATTCCCATCTCCTGTCCCCATCCCCACCCGTGTCCACGTCCCCGTCCCTATCCCTGCCCCTCTCCCTGTTCTCATCCCTGTCCCCGTCCCTATCCCCATCCCTGTCCCATCCCCATCCCCACTCGTGTCCATGTCCCCGCCCCGATCCTTGTCCCCATCCCTGTCCCCATCCCCCACACCCAGCCCCCATTGCTATCCCGTCCCTATCCCCTTCCCTGTCCCCATTCCCATCTGTCCGTGTCCCTGTCCTTATCCCCATCCCTGTCCCAGCCCCTGTCCCTGTCCCCATCCCTGTCCCCACCCGTGTCCCTATCCCCTTCCCCGTCCCAGCCCCTGTCCCCGTCCCCACCCGTGTCCGTGTCCCCGTCCCAGCCCCTGTCCCCAGCCCTGGGTCACGGCGGGGCCGCCCTGCCCTGCGGCACGTGGACTTTGGCCCCGCGGGGCGGCGCTGCCCGGGTCACCCCGGCCCGGCCCGGCCCCGAGGGCAGCGGGACCCCGGCCCCGCACCGGCGGCCCCCGTGCGCTGCCCACCCCCGCCCCCCCCAAACCCCCCGGCGCCGCCATTTTCCCCCGGTGCCCCGCTGGCCACGCCCACGCTTTGACCACGCCCATTTAGCCCCGACCCGACTGACCCCGCCTCCTCGTGGCCCCGCCCCCTGACGTCATTTCGGGGAAGCCACCGCCCCTCAGGAAGCCGCGTTCAGCCAGCTGGGCGGGGGGCGTGGCCGAGCCGTAGAGCTCCGCCAATCGCGGCGCGGAGCGGAGAAGGGGCGTGGCCTCGGCGCCTTCCTGCCCCGGGAGCGGCGGAGAGCGCCCAGGTGGGCACGGGGGGCCGCGGGGCGGGGGGGGGGGGATCGGGGCGGGGGCGGGGACGGGGGGGGGGACAGGGACGGGGGCTGGGACAGGGATGGGGATAAGGACAGGGA
>NW_023305056.1:0-1870 GCF_011077185.1 Oxyura jamaicensis | reverse complement strand
CCCCCCCCCCAGTCCTTGGGCACCCTCAGCACCCTCTGGGCCTGGACCCCCAAATCGGGACCCCCGTGGGGCACCCCTGGGTGTGGGCACCCGTTGGTGACACAGCACCCATGAGCCCCCCTGGGTAGGGAACCCCCCGGTCCTTGGGCACCCCGGACACCCCCAGAACACCCCAGGGCAGCGACCCCCAAGCAGGGACCTCCCTGGGGGACCCTTGGGTGCTGTCACCCAGCGGGGACACAGCACCCATGCCCCCCCCGGGCAGCCCCCCCCCATCCGTAGGGTCACCCCGGGCACCCCGCAGGGCCCTTCCCATGCACGGGCACCTCCGGGAGGTGGCAGGGTCCCCCCGTGCCCCCCACCCATGGGTGCTGGGGGGGAGAGGGGGGGTCTCACCTGGTGCCAGGCAGGGGGGATGAGCGGGCGCCGCCGCTCGTCCACGGCCAAGCGCCGGAGCTGCGCCGCCGTGGGGCTGGCGCCCAGCTCGGCCTCGTACGCCAGCCGGAATTCGGGCACGGGGGCTCCGGGGGGGGGGGGGGGTCAGCGGGGGGCTTGGAGCGGGGACAGGGTCCCGGGGGGAGGGGGCACCCAAGGGTGCTCACCGGGGCTGAGGGCCTGGCAGCGCGAGAGGATCTCCCAGAGCAGCAGCGCCAGGGCGTAGACGTCGGCCTGCCGCAGCGCCCGGCCCCACGAGCGCAGGTCCAGGCTCTCGTCCAGGATCTCGGGCGCCAGGTACCTCTGGGTGCCCGCCTGCGCCCGCACACGCCGCTCGCACCACGGCCGTGCTTGCACGAGCGCCACGGGTGGGCGTGCACCGGGGGTGTGCTTGCACCGGGGTCACGCATGCACCAGGGCCGTGCTTGCACCAGGGTTGTGCTTGCACCAGGGCCATGCTTGCACCAGGGTCACGCATGCACCAGGGCCATGCTTGCACCGGCGCCGTGCTTGCACAAGGGCCGTGCATGCACCAGGTGCATGCTTGCACCAGGGTTGTGCTTGCACCAGGGCCATGCATGCATTGGGGCCATGCTTGCACCAGGGTCACGCATGCACCAGGGCCATGCTTGCACCGGCACCGTGCTTGCACAAGGGCCGTGCTTGCACCAGGTGCATGCTTGCACCAGGGTTGTGCTTGCATCAGGGCCATGCATGCACCAGGGCCGTGCTTGCACCGGGGCCGTGCTTGCACAAGGGCCGTGCTTGCACCAGGTACATGCTTGCACCAGGGCCGTGCTTGCACCAGGGCCGTGCTTGCACCAGGGCCGTGCAACAGCAGCCGTGCACCAGCCCCCAGCTCGCACCAGTGCCGCGCTTGCATCGGGGTGCAGCTTGCACAGGGGCCACGTTTGCTCCCGCACACTTTGCACGGGCACCATTTGCACGTGCGCCCAGTGCACGTCCGCCAGGGCCACGCTTGCACATGCGGGAGGCTCCAGCTTGTGCTGCCTCTCTGCCTGCACGCCCTCCAGCTCCCCGTTTGCACCAGCACCGTGCTCTCAAGTCCCCGTTTGAACCAGGGCCGTGCTCGCACTCATGCTCAGCCCACCCCCACCTCCCCCCCCCCGGCAGCGCAGGGGGGTCCCGGTGCCCGTCCCTGTCCCCGTGCCCGTCCCTGTCCCCGTCACCTTGCGGATGGGCACGGCGCGGTGCCCGCCGCTGCCAGCCTGGGCGCGGGGTGGCAGCGCCAGCGCCAGCCCGAAGTCCCCGATGGCGCAGGTCCCGTCCTCGCGCACCAGCACGTTCTGGCTGCTCAGGTCCCGGTGCACCACGCTGGGCTTGTACAGGCCTGGGACACGGGGGGGGGGACACACATAAATGTCACGGGGCTGGGGGCGCGGTGACACCGGGGGGTGCTCGGGGTGCTCACCGT
>NW_023305055.1:1798-2562 GCF_011077185.1 Oxyura jamaicensis | reverse complement strand
ACCCAACGGAACCCAAGGGGAACCCAATGGGAACCCAACGGGAACCCCCATTGGCCCCATACACCCCAAAACCCATGGAGAATCCACCAGGAACCCACCAGGAACCCACCAGGAACCCCATGGAGAACCCACCAGGAGCCCCATGAAGACCCCATTGAACCCCCCAAACCCCACAACCCAAGGGGAACCCAATGGGAACCCAACAGGAACCCAACGGGAACCCAACGGGAACCCCCATTGGCCCCATACACCCTAAAACCATGGAGAATCCACCAGGAACCCAGCAGGAACCCCACGGAGAACCCACCAGGAGCCCCATGAAGACCCCATTGACCCCCCCAAACCCCAAAATCCATGGGGAACCCAACGGAACCCAAGGGGAACCCAATGGGAACCCAACGGGAACCCAACGGGAACCACCGTTGGCCCCATACACCCCAAAACCCATGGAGAACTCAACGGGAACCCACCAGGAACCCAGCAGGAACCCACCAGGAACCTCATAGGGTCCCCCAATGACCCCTCAATGATCCCCCCCACCCCACATCCCATGGAGAACCCAATGGGAACCCCATAGCGACCTGAAAGGGACCCTCAACCCCCAGACCCCATAAGGAAGCCCCTGGAGAACCCACCAAGAACCCCCTGGAGAACCCACCAAGGACCCCAATGACCCCACAATGACCCCCCCCACCCCACATCCCATGGAGAACCCAATGGGAACCCCACAAGGACCCCAAATGGACCCCCAAGCCCAAAACCCC
>NW_023305055.1:0-1698 GCF_011077185.1 Oxyura jamaicensis | reverse complement strand
GGAACCCAACGGGAACCCAACGGGAACCACCGTTGGCCCCATACACCCCAAAACCCATGGAGAACTCAACGGGAACCCACCAGGAACCCAGCAGGAACCCACCAGGAACCTCATAGGGTCCCCCAATGACCCCACAATGACCCCCCCCACCCCACATCCCATGGAGAACCCAATGGGAACCCCACAAGGACCCCAAATGGACCCCCAAGCCCAAAACCCCGTAAGGAACCCAATGGGAACCCACCAGGAACCCTATGGAGAACCCACCAGGAACCTCATAGGGACCCCCAGTGACCCCTCAGTGACCCTCCCCACCCCACATCCCATGAAGAACCCACCAGAAACCCCATAGGGACCTGAAAGGGACCCCCAAACCCCAAACCCTATAAGGAACCCTATGGAGAACCCACCAGGAACCCCCTGGAGAACCCACCAGGAACCTCATAGGGTCCCCCAATGACCCCTCAATGATCCCCCCCACCCCGCATCCCATGGAGAACCCAATGGGAACCCCATAGCGACCTGAAAGGGACCCCCAACCCCCAGACCCCATAAGGAAGCCCCTGGAGAACCCACCAGGAACCCCCTGGAGAACCCAAGAACCCCACGACGTCCCCATCGCCCCCACAACGCCCCCCCTCCCCCCCCCACGAGACCCTGATGGCTCCTCGGGTCCCGCGGGGACCTTTCCGGGGCCCGTCCCGCGGACGAACCGGGGCGGCGGGGGGGGGGGGGGACGGGGGCAGATTTTGGGGACAATCTGTGGGATTTGGGGTTTTTACCCTCGCAGAAGAACATGTCCCAGACGCGCAGCACGGCGGCCCAGGGCAGGGAGCGGGCGAAGATGCACATGAACCACTCGGTCAGGTACAGCACCGGCTCCACGCGGAAGCGACGCAGGTGCCGGTGGGCGGCGGGGGCCGCGCGCCGCAGCAGGGCCCCGAAGACCTCCCCGTCCAGCTGCACGGCCTCCTGGGGGCGGGGCAATGGGGTCAGGGCCCTGTAGGGCCCCATAAGGCCCTATAACGCCCTATAAGGCCCTATATGGCCCTATAAGGCCCTATAACGCCCTATAAGGCCGTATAGGGTCTGTGGGAGATCCTACGGCCCTACAACCCGTAGTAGTTCCGGTCGTCGCTGCGGTAATGTGGTAGGGCAGGGGGGTGGGGGGACCCCATAAGGCCCTATAACGCCCTATAAGACCCCATAAGGCCCTATATGGCCCTATAAGGCCCTATGGGGTCTGTGGGGTGACCCTGCGGCCCTACAACCCATAGTAGTTGTGGTTGTTGCTGTGGTAACGCGGCGTGTAGGGGAGGGGGGTGGGGGGACCCCATAAGACCCTATAACGCCCCATAAGACCCCATAAGGCCCTATAAGGCCCTATAACGCCCTATAAGGCCCTATAGGGTCTGTGGGGTGATCCTACGGCCCTACAACCCGTAGTAGTTCCGTTTGTCGCTGTGGTAACGCGGCGTGTAGGGGAGGGGGGTTGGGGGACCCCATAAGACCCTATAACGCCCCATAAGACCCCATAAGACCCCATAAGGCCCCATAAGACCCCATATGGCCCCATATGACCCTATAATGCCCTATAAGGCCCTATAAGGCCATATAGGGTCTGTGGGGGGACCCTGCGGCCCTACAACCCGTAGTAGTTGTGGTTGTTGCTGCGGTAACGCGGCGTGTAGGGGAGGG
>NW_023305054.1:0-2790 GCF_011077185.1 Oxyura jamaicensis | reverse complement strand
TTTTTTCACCCCCCTAAATCCCCCTTTTTCACCCCAAATTCCTTTTTCCACCCCCAAACCCTATTTTTTCGCCCCCCAAATCCCCTCTTCTCACCCCCAAAATCCCATTTTCTCACCCCAAAATTTCCCCCACCCTTTAGGATCCTGGTGGGCGCCCCCCTCCACCGCTCAGGGACGATTTTCCGGTGCCGGCCGCGCTCCGCCAGCTGCCAGGAGTTGGACATCCATGGTGAGGACCCCCCAGGTTGTCCCCCCCCGACCCCAAAAATGGACATTTTGGGTCCCTGAGGGTCTCACATTTCCGACCCCAAAAAGGGGAGGTTTTGGGGTGCCCGAGGGTCTCACCCCCGTCTCCGTAGGGTCGTCGGAGGCGGTCAACTCGTCCATGGGGTTGACGGTGGCCGCGGGGGACAACGAGGCCCTGGTGGGTATCGGAGTTGGGATTGGGGGGATTTCACCCCAAATGGGGTCGTTTGGGGGTGGTTTCAAGGGGTTTTCACCCAAAATCGGCCCATTTGGGGTGATGCCAAGGGGGTTTTCACTCAAAATCGGTATATCTGGGGGTGATATCAAGGAGAATTCACCCAAAATTTGGTCTTCTGGGGTGATATCAAGGGTTTTTCACCCAAAATTGGTCAATTTGGGGCGATATCAAGGAGAATTCACCCAAAATTGGTCCATCTGGGGATGATATCAAGGGTTTTCTGCCCCAAATTGGCCAATTTCTGGTAATATCAAGGAGATTTCACCCAAAATTGGTCTCTTTGGGGTGCTATCACCTGGTTTTTCACCCCATTTGATTTTGGGGGTCTCGCCGCCGATTTTTGGGGTCTCCCCACCGATTTTGGGGTCTCCCCACCGATTTTTGGTGTCTCCCCATCATTTTTTTGGGGTCTCCCCACTGATGTTCGGGGTCTCCCGCTGATTTTTTTGGGGTCTCCCCGCTGATTTTGGGGTCTCCCCACTGATTTTTGGGGTCTTCCCACTGATTTTTGGGGTTCTCCCCTCTGATTTTTGGGGTTTCCCCATTATTTTTGGGGTCTCCCCACTAATTTGGGGTCTCCCCACCGATTTTTGGGGTCTCCCCACCGATTTTGGGGGTCTCCCCTCTGATTTTTGGGGTCTCCCACTGATTTTTGGGGGGTCTCCCTACTGATTTTGGTGTCTCCCCACTGGTTTTTGGGGTCTCCCCACCGATTTTGGGGGTCTCCCCTCTGATTTTCGGGGTCTCCCACTGATTTTTTGGTGTCTCCCCACTCACTTTTGGGGTCTCCCCACCGATTTTTGGTGTCTCCCCTTTGATTTTTGGGGTCTCCCCATCATTTTTTGGGGTCTCCCCACCGATTTTTGGGTTCTCCCCTCTGATTTTTGGGGTCTCCCCATCATTTTTTTGGTGTCTCCCCTCTGATTTTGGGGTCTCCCCACTCACTTTTGGGGTCTCCCCACTCACTTTTGGGGTCTCCCTTCTGATTTCTGGTGTCCGCCCACTGATTTTGGGGTCTCCCCACCGATTTTGGGGGTCTCCCCTCTGATTTTCGGGGTCTCCCCACTGATTCTGGGGTCTCCCCACCGATTTTTGGTGTCTCCCCTCTGATTTTCGGGGTCTCCCACTGATTTTTTGGTGTCTCCCCTCTGATTTTTGGGGTCTCCCCATCATTTTTTTGGTGTCTCCCCACCGATTTTGGGGTCCCCCCACCGACTTTCGGGGTCTCCCCACCGACTTTTGGGGTCTCCCCTCTGATTTTTGGGGTCTCCCCTCTGATTTTTGGGGTCTCCCCATCATTTTTTTGGTGTCTCCCCACCGATTTTGGGGTCCCCCCACCGACTTTCGGGGTCTCCCCACCGACTTTTGGGGTCCCCCCCCCTGATTTTGGGGTCTCCCCACCCCACAACCCCCAGGTGTGCGGCCCCACGGTGCCCCAGGCCTGCGGGGAGAACGTCCACCTCAACGGCTTCTGCGTCCTCCTCGACGTCAACCTCCAGCAGCTCCAACGCATCCCGGCCTCCCAACCAGGTACGGGGGGGACACCAAGGGGTGGGACACGGTGGGGACGTCCCCGTTGGCCGTGGGGACATCTCCGTGGCCCTTCCAGGGTGCCCCAAACGTTCTTCAGACGTGGCGCTCCTCATCGACGGCTCGGGGAGCATCGACGAAGGGGAGTTCCAGACGATGAAGACCTTCATCGCCGAGGTGATGAAGAGGTTCCAGGGCACCGACACGCAGGTACCGCCCGCGCCGGTGGCCCTTCAGGTTCTTCGTCCCCGTCGTGTCCTCCCGGGGTTCTTCTGCTCCTCTTGGCGTTGCGTGGGGGGGGGTCTTCGTGATGGGGTGAGGTGGTGGGGTCTTCTTCTGGTGGTGTTCTCCCATGGTTCCTCATGATGGAGTCTTCTGGTTGGGTTCTTCCATGGTTCCTCATGTTGGGGTCTTCTTCTGGTTGGGTTCTCCCATGGTTCCTCATGATGGAGTCTTCTGGTTGGGTTCTCCCATGGTTCCTCTCCATGGAGTGATGCGTGGGGGTCTTCTTCTGGTTGTCTTCTCCCATGGTTCCTCAAGATGGAATCTTCTGGTTGGGTTCTCCCATGGTTCCTCATGTTGGGGTGTTGGGTTGGGGTCTTCTTCTGATTGGGTTCTCCCATGGTTCCTCACCATGGAGTGATGCGTGGGGGTCTTCTTCTGGTGGTGTTCTCCCATGGTTCCTCATGATGGGGTCTTCTGGTGGGGTTCTCCCATGGTTCCTCACGTTGGGGTGTTGGGTTGGGGTCTTCTTCTGGTGGTGTTCTCCCATGGTT
>NW_023305053.1:0-1803 GCF_011077185.1 Oxyura jamaicensis | reverse complement strand
GCCCTCCCCCTCCAGGCGAGCCTCCTGGCCTGCGAGGGCCTCTCGGGCGTGTGCCTCGTGCCCACGGCGGCCAGCAAGAAGATGATGCCGAAGCAGGGCGCCAAGGCGGCGGCGGAGGGCCGCGAGCGCAGCGGCGGCGGCAGCCCGGAGGTGCTGGTACGGCCGCAGCGCGGGGGGACGCGGGGGCAGCAGCGGCGGCGGCGGCGGCAGCGGCGGCAGCAGCAGCGGCGGCAGCGGCGGCAGCAGCGGCGCCGCCGGGGGTCTCACCGCGAGTTTTTTTCCGCCCCCCCCCCCCCCCCCCCCCAAGCCCCGGCCCCAGGCCGGGGGGAACCCGCGCGGCCCCAAGGGGGGGGGGCGGGCTGAGGCGTCGCCACCCAAAAAACCCATCAAAAAGGCAGGGGGGGGGGGGGGGGGGGGGGGACAGCGCCCGGACCCGCTGGCGGCGGGGGCTGACGGGGCCGCCCCCCCAGATGGTGGTGATCAAGCAGAACGGCTCCTTCCAGCTGAGCAGCGCCAAGAACTTCATCTGCGAGCTCTGCTATGGCGCCTTCCGCAGCAGCTACCACCTCAAGAGGCACATCCTCATCCACACCGGTAAGGGCGCCCCCCGCCCCCCCCCCCCCCGCCGTAATTAATGCCCCGGGGTCATTACCTCAGCCCTGAGCTCGTTCACCCCCCGCTGAGCCCCCCTGTGCCCCCCAGGCGAGAAGCCTTTCGAGTGCGATGTGTGCGACATGCGCTTCATCCAGAAGTACCACCTGGAGCGCCACAAGCGCGTGCACAGCGGTGAGAAGCCGTACCAGTGCGAGCGCTGCATGCAGGTACGGGACCAGCAGGGCACAGGGGGGCTCCTCGCCCCGGGGGGGGTGTCCTCCTCGCCATGCGGTCCTCATGCCCTCGCCGTGTCCCCCCGCAGAGCTTCTCCAGGACAGACCGGCTGCTGCGACACAAAAGGATGTGCCAAGGCTGCCAAACCAAAGCCCCCGAGGCGCAGCTGCTGCTCTAGGCCGAGGTGACCGCTCGCAGCGGGGCACGGCCGGGCACACACGGCACCCCCCCCGCCGCGGGACCGGGGGGCGCCGCCCCCCCAGGACTGCCAGACGAGGTCCCGACACTGTACATAGGCTGAAGATGATCTGGAAACCTTCCCCCAGCCAGCGGCGGCCTTCCTCTCATCCCCTCCCCAGCCCCGACACCGCCAGGCGCCTCCCGGCAACCCCGAGAGCGCTGCGCCCCAAATCCCGCGGGGGGGGGGGGGGGGCGCCCAGCGGCCAGGAGCCTGCCCCAAAACCTTTGGGTTTTGCAGGAGAAGCGGAGCAAGAGGCGGGGCCTGTCCTGTCCGCTTCCCCTCTCAGTGCTTGCAGGGATTTGGGGCTCGGGGGCCTGCTCGGGGGCCCCCACCTCGCTGCCACCGTCACAGGGGGGCTGCCCAGAGCCCCCAGCCCCAAAACACCCCAAAATCAACCCCAGAAGCCCCTGTGACCTGGCCAAAGCCCAGGAGCCATCACATCAGGAGAGCTGAGAAGCCGGGGGGAGGACTTCTGCTTGCTTCTGAGCCATCCTGGGGGGAGCACCCCCCCCCCCCCCCCAATGTGTTGGGGTCCCTGGGGAGGGGGGGCAACGCCTGGGCCCGCCCAGAGTGCCCCCAGCCCCCCCCAGCCGCCTGCGAGCTGAGCAACCGCTGCCCCCCGGTGCCTCCAAAAGCACCGGCCTCAAACCCAAACCCAGGGGTGGGGGGGGAATGCCTCGGGGCCGTGGTGTTCCCACGGGGGCGGGGGGCGATTCGGTGGCTGTCCCCCCCCC
>NW_023305052.1:0-2509 GCF_011077185.1 Oxyura jamaicensis | reverse complement strand
CACCACCGTCACGGGGCACCCAGCACCAGCCAGCACCCACACCCCCTACACCCAGCACCACAGGGACACCCACCGCCCCCATCCCCATGCCTCAGTTTCCCCCCCATGCCCCCCGCTGCGGGCACAACCCCCCCCCCCCGAAGCAGGGGCAGGGGCTTCTCCGAGGGCTCGTAGCGAGGCTGTGCCGGCAGCGGGGACCTCTGCAGCCCCCTCCCCGCCGCCTCCCCCCGCTCCCAATCTCGGCTCCTGCTGCCTTTATGGCCTTTTAATCGAATTACGCTGCGGCCTCCCCCCTCCTCGGCGACTTCCTCTGCTTTTATTCCCTCCCCGGCTTTCAGCTGCCGCTGCAGCCCCGCGCCGCCGGGCTGAGACCGGGCGTCACGAGCTGCCCCCCCGCCGCCGGCACCCCCAGCTTTTCCCTTCCTTTCTTTTTTTTTTTTTTTCCCCCCCTTCCTCCCACCTTGTTGGTTTTTCAGCTTTTGTTTTCCTTTTTTTTTTATTTCTTTCTTTTTTTTTTTTAATTCCTCCCCCTTCCCTCTTTGCCGTGGTTATTGCTCCTATTTTTAAGCCGGCCCCGGCCGCGGCCGCAGCGCGCTCCCGGCCCTCCAAGGATAACAAGGGCCAGGCCTGTGCCCCGGGAACGCTGCCCTGCCGCGAGAGCCGAGGTAATTAAAACCAGGGCGAGCGTCTAACGGAGGCACGCTTAAAATAGTGTAAACCTCCCATAAATCAGCTCCGCTTGCGCCGGGAAATTAGGAGCAGGGCCGGCGCCCCGGGGAGCCGCGGGCTGAGAACGGCGCGAGCTCGGTGCACGAGTGGCTGCTGCCGGGGCCGGTGGCTGCAGTGGCTTCGTGCCCCCCCGTGTCTGTGCCCTGTCCCGTGCTGGGGACCCCCGTCCCCCGTTATCCTCCCCCCCAAATCCAGGAGCAGACTCTGCCTTCGGGGTGGCCCCGGGCACCGGTTCCCCGTCCCTGGTCCCCAGGCTGCGGTTTTTGGTCCCCAATTCCTGGTCCCCGGAGTGTGCTCCCCACTCCTCGGCCCCTTGTCCCCCAAATCCATTCCCTGGTCCCCAAGCCCCGGTCCCCAAACCCCATCCCCGGTCCCCTGGTCCCCAACCCCTTGCTCCCAATCCCCGGTTCCCGGAGCACAGCCCCTGTTCCCTGCCCCCAGTCCCTCATCTCCCATCCTCGACCCCAGGTCCCCAGGTCCCCAAATCCCATTCCTGGTCCCCGATTTGTGCTCCCTTGTCCCCGGTCCCATGTCCCCAAACCCCAGTCCCATGTCCCCAAACCCCAATCCCAGCTCCCCAAACCCCACTCCCTGGTCCCTTGTCCCCATTCCCTGGTTCCTTGTCCCCAACCCCATGTCCCCAGCCCCCAGTCCCTGTCCCCACGGTGCCTTTGCCCCAGCCCCAACCTCAGCGGGTGACCCGAGACCAGGACCCCCCCTCGGCCCCTGCCTCAGTTTCCCCATCCCCGCTGTCCCCGGCTCCTTCCAGCCTACGGCCACCAAACGCGAGGGTCCCCAGGGGCCACCCGTCACCCAGCCGGGCCCTGGCTCCCCCTGCTCACACGGTGGAGCCGGCCCCCACAAGGGGACAGCTTGTGGCAGAGGTGTCACTTGGCACTGTCCCCTCACCTCCGCAGCCCTGTCCCCTTCCTGGGGACAGCAGTGACCCTGCTGGCGTGGGGGACACCGAGGTGGGCACAGGGACAGCAGGAGGGAGGATCAGGCCCCGTGTGGGGAAGGGGGACACCGGGTCCCCGTCCCCTGCCGTGTGGGTGTCCCCGTCTCCTGGTCCCCACGGCTCCCAGGGACCGTGGTGGCTTCTGGTGCCAGCCCTGTGTCACCGCAGGGCCCTGGCTGTCCCAGGGTGGCCCTGCGCCAGGGGAAGACGTGGCCCCGTCACGGGGTCCAGGGTGCCACAGCCTTGGGGACAGACGTGGCCCCATTCCCAGGTCTGGGGCACAACGGCCCTGGGGACAGACGTGTCCCCAGCAGCAGGTCCCAGAGCACCACGTCCCCTGCGAGCACCCAGTGCTCCGTGTCGCAGTGCCACGGGACCCCATTGTCCCCTTGGGTGCCATACCCGGGGGTCCTGGTGGCAGCAGGGACAGGGACGGGGACACGTCTGGAAACAAGCCCAAATCCCAGGGCTGAGAACCTCAGAGCCACCGAGCCCCGATGCCACCCATCCCGGGGGTCTCTGTTCTGGGGGGTCCCATATCCCGGGGGGTTCCACAGCCCATGGGTTCTGTATCCCATGGGTTTTGTACCCCAGGGGTCCTATAACCCGCAGGGTCCCATATCCCAGGGGTCCCCTATCCTGAAGGTCCCGTATCTTGGGGGTCCCTATCCCAAGGGTCCCATACCCCAAGGGTCCCATATCCCAGGGGTCCCCACCCCGGGGGGTCCCGTACCCCGGGGGAGGTTTCCCCTGCCCTGTCCTGCAGAGCTGCCTGCTGCGGGGCTGTCCCCATGTCTCCGCGTCCCCACGTCCCCATATCCC
>NW_023305051.1:0-1646 GCF_011077185.1 Oxyura jamaicensis | reverse complement strand
GGGTGTCCCATGGCACAGGGGGGTTGGGGACACACACAAAGGGGGGTGTCCCATGGCACAGGGGATCCGGGGACGCAGAGGAAGGCTGCCCTGTGGCACAGGGTTTTGGGGACACATGGAGTGGGGGTGTCCCATGGCACAGAGTTTTGGGGACACACACAAAGGGGGGAGCAGACACGGGGGCACGGGGTCCCCGCCCGGCGCCCACCTTGACCTCGTTGTAGAAATACTTCTTGTCGTCGGGGTAGAGGAGGTCGGCGATGCCGAAGTCGGCCACCTGGGCCTGGCTGGGCGACTTGAGCAGCACGTTGCGGGCGGCCAGGTTGCGGTGCACCATGCGGTGCTCCTCCAGGTAGTACATCCCCTGCGGGGCGGTGTCAGCGGGGCTGGGGGCTCGAGGGGGGGACGGCAGGGGGGGCAGCCCTGGCCCCGGGCACTCACCTTGGCCACCTGCACGCACCAGTTGAGCAGCAGCTGCGGGCTGATGCCGTCGCGGTTCTTGCGGACGTAGTCGAGGAGGGAGCCCAGCGGCAGAAGCTGGGTCACCAGCTGCAGCTGGGGGCCGGGGCAGATGCCCAGCAGCCGCACGATGTAGGCATGGTCCAGGCTGCCGATGGCCAGCATGTGCTGGGGGGGGGGACAGGGGGGCGAGGGGGGGCTCCGTGAGATGCGCCCGGGGCAGGATCCGGCCCATGGAGCGGAGCGGCCGCAGCTCCCCCCCCGACTTACATCGGTGACGGCGTGGAAGGACTGCTGCCCGCTCCAGTCCTGGATCACCTTGATGCTCACCGGGATCTTGATGGAGTCCCCGTCCGGGATCCAGATGCCCTGCGGGAACAGGGACGCCCCGGTGAGCGCCGTGCCCGGCCCCCGCTTCCTCTCCCTGGCCAAGCCCCCCACTCACCTTGTGCACCGTCCCGAACACGCCGGAGCCCAGCACCTTCAGGCGCTTCAGCTCCGTCTCCTTGAAGATGCGGGCCAGCACCTTGTTGGCCTTCTCACTGGGGTCCAGCGGCTCCAGGCTCTGCCCCGGGCAGGACGGGGACGGAGACGGAGAGAGGAGATGGACGAGAGCCAGGGACGGGACCAAGGGGGATGGAAGCAGACAGGAATGAGGATGGATAAAGATGGGGACGAGGATGGATAACAGGGATGGACACCGTGGGTGGGGGCGGACAGAGGCAGAAAAGGACAGGGATGGAAAAGGGCAAGGGCCCCCCACACCCGTTGGCCACCCCCCTCCTCAGCCCTGAGCCCCCCGCCCTCCCGCTCACCTCTCCCCTCTCCAGGTAGCGCCTCATCGCCCGCTTCTTCTGGATCTTCTTGCCGCGCCAGTAGAGCAGGGAGAGGAGGAAGCAGGAGCAGGAGAGGAAGAGCCCGCTGACCACCAGCACCGCGATCACCGTGGGGGCTTTCCTGGGCACGGGGGGACAGGGCTCAGCTCTGGCTGCTGCCATGCCCCATGTGCCTCCCACGGCCGTCCTCGGCACAGGGGTGATGCCCCAGCCCCGGGGGGGGTGGGGGGGGTGCCCCAAGCACCCACACGGGCAGGGAACGTCCCTGAGCAGTGCGGCGCAGCATGGAGCAGCACGGCACGGAGCAGCTCGGTGTGATGTGGCACGGTGCAGTATGGCACGGCACGGCAC
>NW_023305050.1:0-3218 GCF_011077185.1 Oxyura jamaicensis | reverse complement strand
GGGGGGGGGTGCCCGGGCGTGCGAGGGGCCGGGGCGGGAGGGGTGGGCGTGAGCGGGGGCCGGGGCCTCGCACGCCTGCCGCGGGGCCGCCGCATTCCTGCGCCGCTGATGCAATGGCGCCCGGCACAGCTGGGCTGGGGTCGGGGGGACGTGGGGGGCTCCGGGGGGACACGGGGGGGGTCCCCTCATCGTGTCACCCCCACGCACACGCACACCGAATCGGGCCTGGGTCCCCCGATCGGGCCTGGCTGCCCCCACGGGTGCTCAGCGTGGGAGCTCGCCCGCGCCGGTGGGCGCCGGGGGTGCGTGCCCCCCGTGGGCACGGTGCCCGAGGGGACAACGGGGACAATGGGGGACGTTTCCGCGGGCTGGGGAGGGGGGAAGTGACAGGCGGGTGGCGAACAATGAGCTGGCGCCGGGGCCCTTCCTGCCCTCGCCCGGCCCCGCGCCAGGCCTCTGCCCCCTCGTGCACACGCGTGTGCCCTGGCACCGTCTGCTCGTGTCCCCTTGTGCACGCTGTCCCCGTGTCCCCGTGTCCCCAGGGCCGTGCAGGCTGCCCCGCTCGTGCCTCAGTTTCCCCCACGCTCTGGCCTGGAGGAGCCTGATCCTGGAGCCCCCCCCCCCCCCGGGGGGCGGGCCCCGGGGCCCCCCCCCGGGGGGCCCCCCCGGGGCCAGCCCCATGCCCCCCCACCCCCAAAGCCCCCATCCCCACATCCCCCATCCCAGGGCCCCCCCTTGCCCCCCACCTCCCTGGCCCCCATCCTAGGGACACCCCACGGGTGCCATCCTCGTGGCTCCCCACCGCCACGTGCCCCCCTTAATCCCCATGCCCCCCCCCTGGGCTCCCTCCTGGCCCCCCTGCGTCCCCCCCGTCCCTCCCCGGGACACCCCCAGCCCCACCCAGGGATGCCGGTGCCGGGGTCAGGGCTCGGGTGCCCCCGGCTAAGTATGGCCAGGGCGTCCCTGAGTCACTGCAGGGCCGGGGGGGGGCTGCGGGGGGGGGCCCCGGGCCTGACTCACCGCCGCCGCCAGCCCCTATATAGCCTGGGCCCGCGCCGGGGCCACGTCACCCCCAGCACCCCCCCCCTTAAACCTTAACCCCCCCCCCCCGGGGGGGGGACCCCGGGGCAGGGGGGGGGGGGGGCGGGGTGGGGGGGGGGGGGGGGGGGGGGGGGGCACGAGGGTGGCCACGGCGGGGCATCCCCACGGGTGTCGGGGTGGGGGCACGGGGTGACGCAGGGACATGGGGCAGGGGGTTGGCACGCTCAAGTGACACCGGGGCGCACGCGGGCGCCCGTGTCCCCGGGTGGGGGGCGCGGGGGCTGGCGCCGTCCCCGGGGCTGGCGCTGGGCCCGGTGGCGCGCGGTGCAGCCCCGCGCCGGCTGCTTCCCAAAAAGGCGCTGGCGGCTGCAGGCGTTGGGGAGCCGGCACCCGGCCAGCACGGGGGGCCGCCGCCGCGGGGGGCAGGAGGGGCCCCCCCGAGGGCGCAGGAGGGAGGCACGGGCAGGGGCACGGGAACGGGAAGGGCCACGGGAAGGTGGAGGGTCACGGGCAGGGGTACGGAGACAGGCAGGGACACGGGAACGCGCAGGGATGGACATGAGCAGGGACACGAGAGGGGACACGAGAACGCACAGGGACATGGACAAGGGAAGGGGCAGGGACATGGGCAGGGACACGGGCAGGGACATGGGACTGCGGAGGGACATCGGCAGGGACAGGGGCACGGGAATGGGCACGGACACGGGGAGGGACGTGGGCATCGGTAGGGGCACCGGCAAGGACACGGGAATGCATGGGGACAGGGGCACGGGGACGCATGGGGACATGGATGTGGGTACAGGCAGGGACACGGGGATGGGCACGGGCAGGGACATGGGGACGGGCATGGCCAGGGACACGGGGACGGGCAGGGCAGGGCCATGGGGATGCTCAGGGACACGGGCAGGGACACCGGCAGGGACACGGGTATGGACACGGCCTCTGCCACATCCCGGGTGCAGCCCCGGGCCGGAGGTGGCACCGCTGTGACCGACACGCGCGTGTGCCCGGGACCCCCCCGGCCGTGCCGTGGGCACTGCGGGGACGCGGAGGCGTGCGCACACGCGCGTGTGCCTTGTGTGAGCACACCCGGGGCAGGACCTCGGGACACGTCACCCCCCGCCCCTCCCGCACACACTCGTCACCTCCTCCACGCGCGCACACACACACACGTGTGCACGCTGCCGGCCACCCCCTTGTGCCCCCCCCTCCCCGTTTTCGCTCCCTGCCTCCACTCCTCCTGCAGCGTGGGGCGTCCCCAAGACGCTCGGGACCAGGCACCCCCCGCCTCCAGCCGCCAGCCCCCCCCCTTTTTTTGCCCTTTTTGACCCATTCCAGCTCCCGGGCGTTGCGCAAAGCCCCCCACAATCCGCCCCCGGGCCGCGCTTGGCGGCCTGGATTCAACAGCAAGCGGCCGCGGGGCGTCTGCGAGGGCTTTGAGCGCCGTGGAGGGGACACAGGCAGGCGACAGACGCTGACCAGCCCTTGTCGTCCCCGTCCCTGCTGGTTTGGGGCATGTGTTGTTTTTCCGCCCAATTTCCTGCTTTAACGAGCCCTGCTCGCCCTGCAGAAGCGGCGCGGCGGACGGCCGAGCTCGGGCCAAGCCCCGCCGTGGGGCGTTGGGCGGCCGTGCCCCTGGAGCTCCATCCCTCGAGGCAGGGCCCCCTCCCTTCGCCGGGCACCGCTCGGTACCCAAATTTCTCCGGCTCTCCCCGCGAGGCTGTAAACACGGGCTGGGGAACGCCCTGGCCGGGGGGAAGGAGGAAGGAAGCTTCTCCCCCCGCGGGCTGGCGGCCGCTGCGGCAGCGCCCGGCCCTGCTTTTGGAAGGAGCGAGGGTTGAACAGGTAGAGAAGTGCCCCGGTGGCAGGGAGCGATGCTGATGCCCGGCTCCTCCGCTTTGCGCCACCCTCTGCGGCCTCCCAGCCTGTCCCAGCTGCGGAGATGAAAGCAAAGGGGCCAAAACTCCCCCAGGGGCTCCGCAGGGAGCGATTCCTGCGGGGAATCCCCCCCCCAGGGCCGGGCTTCTCACCTCCGTGGGTGCCGAGCAGAGCAGAGGGGGCTCCTCTTGCAGCCCCCCCCCCCGTGGGAAGCAGCTTTCGGAGGCGTCAGCCTCGCTGCTCCCACCCCGGCGACTTCAAAGCGCTCCCAGCCCCTCGGTGAGGGCAGGGGGGGGGGG
>NW_023305049.1:982-1390 GCF_011077185.1 Oxyura jamaicensis | reverse complement strand
CCCCCCCCCCCCCCCGGGACACCCTCTGGCTCAGCGCAACCCTGGGAGACCCCCAGCACCCCTAGATCAGTCTGGGACCTGCGGGGGGACCCCCCCATGTGGCCCCAACCCCTCAACGTGAACCCCCAAGAGCAGGGACCCCCTCCCCCCCCCAGGGCACAGGGACCCTCCCAGGTCATTGCCCTCACCCCCCCCCCAGGACACGGGACCCCCCATTCCCCAACGGGGAAGGTGAGAATTGGGGGTGAGCCCCCCCTGGGGATGCCCTGGGGGTCCCGGGGGGCCGCGGGGGGGTCCCACTCACCGGCTCCTCGCACCACGCGCAGCGGGGGTGTGAGCGGATGCACTCCTCGCAGGTGGGCTGCGGCTGGCAGGACCCTGCGGCAGGACGGGGGCGTCGGGGGGGGG
>NW_023305049.1:0-882 GCF_011077185.1 Oxyura jamaicensis | reverse complement strand
ACCGGGGGGGCGGACGGGTAGGTAAAGGGGGGGGGGGGGACCCGCCGTGTCCCCGCCTCGTCCCTAGGGGGGCCTCAGGTGTCGTCCCCCCCCGTCACACGGGGCGTTCCCCTTGACTCCGGGAAGGAGTTAGCGGGGGGGAGGGCCGCTGTCCCCAGGTGCCCCCCTTAACACTGGGGGGTCCCCATTGACCCCAGGTGTCCCTCATGATTCGGGGGGGCACCCCTTGCTACCAGGGCACCCCTATTATTCGGGGGGGTCCTCCCACTGTCCCCAGTTGTCCCCCAATTACCTGGGGGGGGGGTCCATATGGTCCCCGGGTGTCCCCGATTACTCTGGGGGGTTCCCCTCATTATCCCCCATTATCTGGGGTCCCCCCCACATACCCCGTTATTCTGCCTCTCCCCCCGCGCCCCATTATCCCCGTGGGTGCTCTCCCCCGTCCCATGGTGTGTCCCCTTACCCCCCCGGGGGGGTCCTCAAGGAGCACGCCGCCCCCCCTCGTTTCCATTTCTTTATTTTGCAAAAATAGAAAAGCCCCGTGGTCCCCTCGGGGGGGGCGGGGTGAGCTGTAAACATGGCTGCGGGGCCCCCCCCCCGGGGGGGGGGGGGGGGGGGGGGGGGGCAGCTCGGGCACCGGGAGCGACGACAGCGGGGTGGGGGTGGGGAGAGCCCCCCACCCCCCCGGGACCCTCCCCCAGGGTCCGGGGGTTTTGGGGGGCCCCGGTGTAAACGCAAAGGAATAAATAATGGGAGAAAAGTGCTGCCCGGGGGGGAGGGCACCCCCCCGTGTAGTGTAACAGACCCCCCTGCCAGCCCTGCACCCCCAAATTTGGGGGGTGGGCGTGGGGGAGCGGGTCCAGCGCTGGGGGGGGGGGGGGG
>NW_023305048.1:397-3018 GCF_011077185.1 Oxyura jamaicensis | reverse complement strand
CCCCCCCGGGGGGGGGCCCCCGGGGGGGGGGGGGGGGGGGGGGGGGGTGGGCGCCTCCCGTGACGATGAATTTCGGTGACTTTCGTTCTTCTGAGCTCGCTGAAGCCACGCGTTGCAGTCTGAGGAGGAGGAAAATGGCTGCTGGAGGGCTGCGGCCCGCCGCAGCTGCGGGGTGGGTCTGTCCCGGGCTTTTTTTCGGTGTTCCTTTACCTCGTTTTGTTCCTTGGCCCCGCTCTTCGCAGTCCTTCCCCCACTGACCGCTCCCTTGGCAGGGGCGGGAGGAGACGGCAGCAGCTGTCCCGCAGGGTCAGCTCGAGGGCACTGCGGTAACGCCGTCCTTGGGCCTTGGCAGGAGAGAACACCGTGCGCACGATTGCCATGGACGGGACAGAAGGGCTGGTGAGGGGACAGAAGGTGCTGGACTCCGGCGCGCCCATCCGCATCCCCGTGGGCCCCGAGACCTTGGGCAGGATCATGAATGTCATCGGGGAGCCCATCGACGAGAGGGGTCCCATCACAACGAAACAGTGAGCGATGCTGCGGGCCACGCAGGGTTTGGAGCTGGGGGGGCTTTGGGCCCGGCAGCAGCCAGGCTCACGCGGTTCCTTCAGGTGGTCAAAGATGCCCAGGCTGCAACGCAGCTGGATTGTGCACGTCCCCGCTGCGTTCGTGTCGCTGGGCTGCGAGCGGGGACCACACTGCTGCGGTCTCCCGGCCCCGCGGCAGAGAGGCTGGGTTTGGCCGCTCAGCTTCTCCCCCCTCTTGCTGCAGGTTTGCTGCTATCCACGCCGAAGCCCCCGAGTTCGTGGAGATGAGCGTTGAGCAGGAGATCCTGGTGACGGGGATCAAGGTGGTGGACCTGCTGGCCCCCTACGCCAAGGGCGGCAAGATCGGTACGTGGCACCTGCTGGAAAGGGGGCGCCCACAGAGGGGGGCCCCGTGCCCACCCCAGGGCTCGCGAGCGGTCCCTGTGCAGCAGCTTCCTTCGCTGATGAGGAACCATTTGACTTTCGTTCTACTGAGCTTGCTGAAGCAACGCTTAATTATCTGAGGAGGAAAGGGGTGAAGGGAGACCCCCGTGGTTGGCCGGACGGGCTGTGGGTTGAGGACGCCGCCCTTTCCCCCCAGGTTTATTCGGAGGCGCCGGCGTCGGCAAGACGGTGCTGATCATGGAGCTGATCAACAACGTGGCCAAAGCTCACGGCGGTTACTCGGTGTTCGCTGGGGTTGGGGAGCGAACCCGGGAGGGCAACGACTTGTACCACGAGATGATCGAGTCCGGGGTCATCAACCTGAAAGACGCCACTTCCAAGGTGCGGAGAGTCTGCGGGGGGCAAGGGGGGGGTCCCTCCAGGATGGTGGCTGTGCTGACGCTGGGTTCTGTCCCCCCGCCCAGGTCGCCCTGGTCTACGGGCAGATGAACGAGCCCCCGGGTGCCCGCGCCAGAGTGGCTCTGACGGGATTGACAGTGGCCGAATACTTCAGGGACCAGGAGGGTCAGGACGTGCTGCTCTTCATCGACAACATCTTCCGCTTCACCCAGGCTGGCTCAGAGGTCGGTGCCGGAGCCTGGGCAGCCGGGGGAGGGGGGTTCAGGCCCGGCCCTGCAGTGGGGCCGGACCCCTCGTTGTGGGCACCGCCAGGCCTCTCAGCGGCTCCTTTCCCCCCAGGTGTCAGCCCTGCTGGGGAGAATCCCCTCCGCCGTGGGCTACCAGCCCACGCTGGCCACCGACATGGGCACCATGCAGGAGCGGATCACCACCACGCGCAAGGGCTCCATCACGTCGGTGCAGGTAGCGCTGGAGCCGCGCGCGCCGGGCGGGGGTCACCGCAGCGCCCGCCTCCGTGCCCCCCCGCCCCCCCCCCCTCCCCCCCCCCCCCCCCCAGGCCATCTACGTGCCCGCCGATGACTTGACCGACCCCGCCCCCGCCACCACCTTCGCCCACTTGGACGCCACCACCGTGCTGTCCCGCGCCATCGCCGAGCTGGGCATCTACCCAGCCGTGGACCCGCTGGACTCCACCTCGCGCATCATGGACCCCAACATCGTGGGGCCCGAGCACTACGACGTGGCCCGGGGCGTGCAGAAGATCCTGCAGGTGAGGGGGACGGGGCCGCCCCCCGCGGGGTGGGCTGGGGGAGGGGGGCGGGATGGAAGCCCTGCCCTGGCCGCTCACCCCCCCCCCCCCCCCCGGCTTTGCCTCGCCCCACAGGACTACAAGTCCCTGCAGGACATCATCGCCATCCTGGGCATGGACGAGCTGTCGGAGGAGGACAAGCTGACGGTGGCGCGGGCGCGCAAGATCCAGCGCTTCTTGTCGCAGCCCTTCCAGGTGGCCGAGGTCTTCACCGGCCACATGGGCAAGCTGGTGCCGCTGAAGGAGACCATCAAGGGCTTCAAGCAGATCCTGGCAGGTGAGGCGGCCCCCCCGGGAAGCTCCGGGGGAGGGAAGTTGGGCTCTCTGCCCGCTCCGCCCCCCCGCTGACGGCTGTGTCCCCCCCCCAGGTGAATACGACCACCTCCCCGAGCAGGCCTTCTACATGGTGGGGCCCATCGAGGAGGCGGTGGCCAAGGCGGAGAAGCTGGCCGAAGAGCACGCGTGAGCAGGGCCGCCCCCCC
>NW_023305048.1:0-297 GCF_011077185.1 Oxyura jamaicensis | reverse complement strand
AAAAAAAAAAGTATTTAAAATTTCCAATAAAATGTTGGTGAAAACAGCCCCGGGGGCCCTGCAGTGCCAGGGGGCGGGGGCAGGAGCCCTACGAGCCCCCTGCCCAGGGTGGCAGCGGGACCGGGCTGCCCTTCCCCCCACACACCCTGTGGGGGCTTTGTGCCCCCCCCCACCCCGTCCTGGTGCCTGGCAGAGCCAAGCTGAGTGGAGGGGGGGGGCTGGAGTCGTTGCCCCCAGCCCCACGGGGCCTTTTTCTATGAGGGGGCCCGCAGCAGCTGGGGGGGGAGCAGCCCCCCC
>NW_023305047.1:0-1979 GCF_011077185.1 Oxyura jamaicensis | reverse complement strand
CCCCCGGGGGGCTCCGTGCCTGCAGCCTCTCCCCTCCCGCAGGCCAGGACGTCATCGCCGCCATCCTGACCGAGCTGCCGGCGCCCGGGCGGACGCGGAGGCAGGTGGTGAAGCATTTGGTGAGGCTGGGGCTGGCCAGCAGCGCCAAGGACTTCCCGCAGCAGAGGTGAGCCAGGCCCCCCCCAGGGCTGGGGGCAGCTCCCTGCCCGGGGCGAGCGCCCATGGCTGTGCCCCCACCCCAGGAAGGGCACCCGCATCGTGCTGTGGACGGAGGAGCAGGAGCAGGAGCTGGAGCGGCTCTTTGAGGAGTTCAGGGGCTCGGATGGTGAGCGAGGACGGGGACTCTGGGGTGGGACCGGGGGGGGTCCGGTCCCCCGCTGACCCCTCCCCGCAGACGTCCTGGGGAACATCATGAAGAACCTGACGGCGCGGCGGTCGCGGGCCCGGGTGGTGGAGAAGCTGCTGGGGCTGGGGCTGGTGTCGGAGCGCAAGGAGCTGCACAAGAAGCGCCGGAGGAAGGGCCGCAGCCCCGAGCTGGTACAGGGGGGCTGGGGAAGGGCTGGGGGGGGGGCATCCCAGGGGTGCTGCCCCGCCATGGGCACCCAACCTCCGCCTGGTCCCCGCAGGGCGAGGCAGAAGCCTTGGCGGTGTCAGCCCAGGACAGCTCAGCAGAGGAGGGGGACAGCGAGGAGGAAGAGGAGGAAGAAGAGGAGGAAGCCGAGAGCGACCCCATAGAGGAGCACTGGGTGCCCGAGGAAGGGGCCGGGCAGGGCCTGGTGCATCTTCTGCATCAGGAAGGTGGGTGGGGGTGAGGGGCTTTGGGGGTTTATGCCCCCCAGTTGGGCTTGGCTGCAGGGGCCGGATCCTGTCTGAGCCCTCCCTGTCCCCAGGCCTGGCCGGGCCCCTGCGGTGGCTGGAGAACTGCCTGAGGAGGACGGCCGGGGACCGCGAGCAGGAGGGTGAGCGGGGTCGGGGCTCGGGGCTGGGGGCTGGGGCATGGGGCCGGGCTGACAGCGCTCCCCCCCCCCCCCCCCCCCGGGGGGTCCCCCCGCGCCCCGGGGCGCTCTCGGAGGAGAATGAGGATGCCATGGAGGACCGGCGCTTCCGAGCCCTGCTACGGGAGCTGGGGCTCCGTCCCCCTGCCAGCGAGCAGGTGAGGTCCCTGTCCCCAGCCCTGTCCCCGGCCCTGTCCCCCCAGGCCTGGCCCAGCCCTGCAGCGTCTCCCTTCTCCCCCCAGGAGTCTTTCTGGCGCATCCCCGCCACCCTCACCCCGCAGCAGCTGCGCCGCGCCGCCGCCTCCCTTGCCCACCATAGCCCTAACCCGGAGGGGCTCCCCCAGCACCCCGAGGGGCTCCCCCAGCACCCCGAGGGGCTGCCGGCACCACCAAGGCACCCCCAGGCTCCTGCTCCAGGTGAGGATTTGGGCCGGGGGCGCAGGGATCAGGCTGGGGGTGCGGGAGCTGCCTCTGAGCCCCTCTTCACATGCCCAGCAGCGGAGCGGCCACCGGCCCCGCTCGGATCGGACTCAGAGAGGTGAGGCTGGGGTCTCGCGCGCTGGGCTGGGGGCACCAGGCACCTGGGTTCTCCCAGTGCCCCCCCAGGGCTGGGGGCTATCGGGCTCCCCTGACCCGTGTCCCCACTGCTGCAGCGAGGAGCCTGTCCGCGTCCCCCTGCAGTCGGGCAGCAAGAGGCGGCGTCAGCTCGACAGCGAGGATGAGGATGGCGGAAGCCCAGGTGGGTTCAGCCCCTCTGTCCCCATCTTCTCTGGCCTCCCCTCGCGGGGTTTCTTCCCCCGTCGCACCCCCTGGAGCTGGACCCGTGTCCCTGCCCCTATCCGTGCCCTGTCCCGGGGCTCAGCCCCGTCCCTGACCCCTTTTCCCCCCCGCAGAGGCAGAGGCAGCCCCCCCTGTGCCCCGCTCAGAGGACGACGACGACGACGACCCCCAGCCTGCAGGGAGGCGGAAGCGTGCCCGCCGCCT
>NW_023305046.1:0-2957 GCF_011077185.1 Oxyura jamaicensis | reverse complement strand
TAACCCTGGAACCTACTGACGACACCCCCAAATATCCCATTAACCCTAGAACCCACTGATGATGCCCCCAAATATCCTGTTAATCCTGGAACCTACTGATTACACTCCAACCCCCCCCCCGTTAACCCTGGAGCCTACTAATTACTCCCCAACAATCCCCCAGACGCCTGTTAACCCTAGAACCTACTGGCAACACCCTAAAACCACCCCCACCCCCCCCATTAACCCTGAAACCTAACGATAACGCCCCAAAATCACCCCCATAAATCACCCCCATCCCCCGTTACCTGGAACCCACTGATTGCCCCCCCCCCCCCCCCAACCTGCCCCGTTATCTCTAGAACCTACTGACGACGCGCCCCAAACCCCCGATGCGCCCCAAGCCCCCCCCCTTAAACCCCGAGCCCACCGATGCCCCCCCCCCCATGACGTCACTGGGGGTCCCCCCCCCCCCCCCCCCCCCCCCCCGGCCCGCCGCCCGGCGCGGGCCCCGTGCCCCCGGCCGGGGGGGGGGGGGGGGGGGGGGGGGGACCGGGGCGGGGCGGGGCGGGGCCGGACGCGATCGCAATCGCTGCTCCGCCGCCGCCACCGGCGCCGCGCTGCCGCTCGCGGAAGTGGCACCGCCCCCACGCGACCCGGAAACAGTTCCCCATCCCGACCGGAAGGGGCGGGGCTTGCCTCCGCCAGAGGCCCGGAAGTGGCGCTCGGCACCCGGAAGCGGCGGCCGGGAGATGGCGGAGGCGGTGAGCGGGACGCGGGGGGTGCTGGGAAGGGGCGGGGGGGCACCGGGGAGGGTCCTGGGGGGGTTCCGGGGGGGTTCCGGGGGGGTCCCGGGGCTCTCCGGGCCCCCCCTCGGTGACGGCGGCCCCTTAGGCCGAGGTGTCGGAGGGCTGCCGCCTGCCCGTGCTGCGCCGCAACCAGGACAACGAGGACGAGTGGCGTGAGCGGGGCGGGGCTTGTGGGGAGGGGGCGGGGCTTGTGGGGAGGGGGCGGGGTTTGGGGAGGGGCGGGACGCGAGGGGAGGGGCTGGGGGGAAGGGGGCTGGAGAGGGAGTGGGCGTGGTTTGGGGAGTGGGCGGGGCTTGGGGAAAGGGGTAAGGCGGAACCGTGGAAGGGGAGGGCTGGGAAAGGAGGGGCTTGGAGGGAATGGGCGGGGCTTGGAGGGTGGAGGCGGGGCTTGGGTGGAGTGGGCGGGGCTTAGAGGGAGGGGCAGAGTCCGGCCCTGGAGGGAGGGGGGGCTGGGGCTTGGAGGGGGTGGGTGGGCTTGGAGGAAGGAGGCGGGGCTTGGAGGGGTGGGCGGGGCTTGGAGGCCATGGGAGGGTCTTGGAGGTGGTGGGCGGGGCTGGGGCGGGGCCAGGGGTGAGACCTGGAGGGAGAAGGGGGCTGGGAAGGGGCAGGGTGTGAAGGGAAGGGGCGGGGCCTAGAGGGAAGGGGCGTGGTCAATAGGTGGGGTGGGTCCCATGGAGGGGGGGGGGCCCGGGGACGGGGGGGGGGGGTGACACGGACGCCGATGTAACCCTGTATCTCCCCACCTCCCAGTCAACAAGCGCCTGGACGAATGGGTGACCCCCGAGCGCCTGGACCTGCAGCGAGTGCAGGGACCCCGCAAGGAGGCCAAAACCCCCACCAAGAATGGGCTGCCCGGCTCCCGGCCTGACTCCCCTGAGCGCGACCCGGTGAGGGGACAGCAGGGATGTTGGGGACACCGGGGAGGTCCTGCAAGGGACACCCGGGATGGATCGTGGTCCTTTGGGGGGGGGAAGAGGGACAGGTAAATAGGATAGGGGACGCTGCAGGGACAGGGGGCGGCCCCGTAGGGGATAATGGGGCCAGGGGACACCTTAAGGACAAGGGACAGCCGCATGTGGGGTCGTTGGCGGCAGAGGACGCCCCAAGGACAAGGGACAGCCCTGTAGGGGTTGACAGGGACAAGGAACACTGTGGGGACAAGGGACAGTCACTTGTGGGGTTGGTGGGGACAGGGGACAACCCCAGAAGACATTATGGGGACAAGTGACTGCGTAGGGTCAAAGAACAGTACCCTTGTGTGGTTAATGGGGACAGGGGACAGTATGGGGACAAGGGACAGCCCCGCGTGGGGGTGTTAGGGACAGAGGACAACATGGGGACAAGGCACAGCCCCATGGGGGATGGCAGGGAACACCGTGGGGACAAGGGACATCCCAGGCATAGAACAACCCCAAAAAGGGACAACGGGGACAAGGGAACAGCCCTATGGGGACAAGGGGACACCAGGGACAGGGGGAGCCCAAGGGGATGGGGGACAGCCCCAAAAGGGGGACAGCCCCCAACCTCACGGGGGACACCCGGAGCCATTGGGGGACGTCCCCAAGCCCGTTGGGGACCCCCAGAACTGTTGGGGACCCTCCCGGGTCCAGCAGGGGCCACTGGGTGCTGTTGGGGACCCCCAGAGCCAGGAGACGGCCCCAAACCCACAGGGACCAGCCCCAAACCCTCCAGGGGACCCACCCCAAAAAACCATCGGGGCCACCCCAAAACCTTTTGGGGCCCTCAGGGACATACCGGGGGGACCCTGGGGACACCCCATGGGGCTGGGGGGGGGAGGAAAGGGAAAAAGGGGGGGAGGAACCCGCTGGGGACCCCGGGAGCCTTTTGGGGTCGATTTGGCACCCCGGGAAATCAGGGAGGGGGCCAGCCCTTTTGTCCCCAAAGCCACTTTCTGGGGGGGACACCCCCCATGTCCCCATGCCCCCCCTTCCCCCCCCCTAAATGCCTCCTCTTCCTCCCGGCGCAGAGGAAGAGCCTGGAGCTGCCGGCGGCCCCCGCCAGCGGGAAGAGCCTGCCGGGGCCACCGGGGCCACCGGGTTTGGGGTCGGGGCCGGTGCCCCTCACCCTCCGCTTCCACCTGCCCCAGGAGAACGTGGCTGAGCCCCCCCCGGCCCCCCCGCCCGGCACCCAGCGCCCCACGGTAACCCC
>NW_023305045.1:0-3066 GCF_011077185.1 Oxyura jamaicensis | reverse complement strand
CCCCCCCCAACGAACACCAAAATCCTCGTCCGGGCTGGATCTGAGGCCGGGGAGGGAGCGGGGCAAAGCCCCGAGCCACCCGACCGGCCCCGGGGGGTCCCCACGAGCCCTTTGGAAGCCGCAGCCCCCCTGCGCTCCCGAGCTGAACCGCACCAAAGCGTCGCCCCCGCGCCGCGTCCCCCCCCCTCGGCCGAGGCTCTGGGGGCAGCTGCGGGGCTGGGAGGGCGAATCGGCGGCTGAAGGGGAGGAGGAAAACGACAAGGGCGAAAGAGGAAGAGGAGGAGGAAGAGGAGGAGGAGGCGGCGGGGAGCTGGGGTGGGTGGTCTCGGCGGCGATCCTCCCTGCCCCACCTCCGAGGGCAGAGCCACGCCGAGATCCAGGAACCAGGAGGCGCCCGGGCGCCGCTCGGAGCCAGCCGGGCGCGCTGAACGGACCCCAAAAACCCGGGCGGGGGGCGAAGGAACGAGCCCCCCCCGTCCAGGGGACAGAGCCTGCGGTGAGGCTCCGGGGGGGGGGGGGAGAAATGGGGCTAATCCCCAGCGCGGCGCTGCCCGGAATAAAGCCGGGCTGCTGCGGGAACGGCCCCAGAGCGGTGCCAAGCAGCCGCCGGCGCCTCTCGCGAGAAGGAAGCGCCAGGCGGGTTGAGCAACGCTCCTCGGCCGGGACGAAATGCAGCCACGGCCCCCCCGCAGCCAGAACGGTAAAAAACAAAAAGGAAAAGGAGCTCAAAAAAACCAAACCCGCCCGGCGCAGGAGCGAGCGCAGCCGTTTCGGCAGCGGGTTCGGCCCCGTCTCCGCGCTTCCACGCGGCGGCCGAAGGGGTCCGGGGAGGTGGGAGGGGGTCGGGGGGAGCCGGGGGGAGCGGTGCTGGGCGTGGGGGGGGGGGGAACGCGCCGTCCGTCCCACCCCGGCGCCCAGCTGGAGGCTAAATATAAAGCCTCCGCTCGAGGCAATTCCCCAGGGCCTCGCCGCGTTTGTTTTCTTGCAGGAGGGTGCGGGAGGGGGGCTGAAGTTCCTCGCTGCCTCCTCTCCCCGTGTCCTACGCAGCCAGGGCTCTTCCTGCGGCCCAGCCCCTTGCCCCCCGCCCTCCCCGCGGTGTTGCCCCGCTGCCCAGACCCCCGGGGGGGGCTGTCGGGGCCTGGCACCAGCTGCTCTTCCCCTCAGCAGCGCCTCGAGGCCGCTCGGCGTCGTCCCTCCTCTTTCCTTCCCCACTCCCGGCCACCTCCCGGGCTCCCCTCGCACCTGCTCAGCCCCCGAAAAGCCGAGTTCTACCCCCAAAAACCAGCGCTTTCGGGGCCTTCGAGCCATCGGCGCCTCCTTCCTAGGGCCGGCACGAGCGCCGGGGCCGCTTGCCAGCTCGACCCTGCCTCGATTACCCCGGCTCCAGCCCCGCGCGGTGCTGAGGCCGCACGCTTCCGCCTCCCCGTTTCATCCCCCCGGGACGGGAGCGAGCCGGCGGCACTTACCGGCGGCGTTGGCGATGGCCAGCGGCAGCCCCGGCAGCTGATGCACCTGGATCCCGGACGCTCCCAAGGCACTGAGGTTAATAGTCTGGAGGCCTGGCACGGAGGAGAGCTGGGCGGCGTTGACCGTGACAGTGCCGCTGGGGAGGGAGGCGATGGGGGTGAGCGTGGTGCTGGTGCTGCCCGTCTGGCCGAGCGAAACTCCCTGCATGGGGGCCAAGGTGATTGTCTGCGCCTGGGGGTTCTGCACCTGCAGGTTCTGGAGCTGGATGGTCTGCCAGCTCACCTGCCCGTTGGGCCCCACCGTGGGCGTTCGGATGATGATGGGCCCCGAGTTGGGCACGGCCTGGAGCTGCAGGTTCTGCAGGGCGTCCTGCGAGATGGCTTGAGTGGCGAAGGTCTGGCCGGAGAGCGGGGCGGTCTGCAGGGTTTGGATCGTCTGCCCCCCCTGGACCAGCTGCGGTTGGATCAGGATCTGCTGCTGCTGCTGCTGCTGCTGCTGGCTCTGCTCGCCCTCCTTCTGCTGCCCCGGCTGCAACGCCACCCCCGAGACCGGGCTCTGCAGGGAGTCCGAGCTGGGCACGCTGCCGGCCCGCTGCGGCGTCTGCGCCTGGACGTTGGTCCCCACGGCGGCGGCGCCGGTGGAGAAATTCATGATGCCCACGTTACTGGTGGTGGTGGTGCTGGAGTAACTGTTGGCGGTGGTGAAAAAGGAGCCGGAGCCGGCGTGGGACGTGGCGCCGTTGGACGAGCTGCTGGCGGCGCCCGAGGTGGCCGGCTGCGAGCCGCTGTCCGGCGAGCCCGAGCCGCTCAGGGTGACCGTCTGCGAGGTGGGGGCCAGGCTGGCGGCCACGCTGTTGACGGGCAGCAGGGTGATGTTGCCGTTGAGGGCCACGGGGACGTTGGCCACGTACTGGGTTTGCCCCGAGAGGGTGTTGTTGGCCAGGCCCACGCCCTGGATGGGGACGGCCTGCTGCAGCAGGTTGGGCATGGCGATCAGGTTGCCCGTCCCCGCTCGGCTGGTGATGATCTGCTGGTTGGTGCCGGGGATGATCTGGAGCTGCCCGGACGCATCCTGCTGCACGTTCACCTGGGCCGGGGCGGTGGCGAACTGCAGCTGCTGCCCGTCGATGGTCTGGAACTGGGGAATGACCTGGTACTGGATGTTGGGGATGACGCCCGGCAGCCCCGTCAGCACCTGCTGGTTCTGCAGGTTGGAGGCGGCCGTCACCACGTAGGGCCCCGCGCTCACCGGCCGGCTTTTGGAGGCGTCGCCGCCGTTGCCGCCGTTGCCGCCGTTGCCGCCCTGCTCCTTGGAGGTGGGCGTGCTGGAGCCGGCGGAGATGATCTGCCAGCCGTTGGCCGACTGGGCGATCTGGGCGGCGGCGGCCGTCAGGTCCAGCTCGCCGCTGGCGCCCTGCTGGCCCTGGGAGCTGTTGGAGTTCTCGTTGGGAGACTCGATCCTGCTGCAGGTGGCCGCCAGCAGAGCCAGCGGGGAAGGCTGCGACTCCTGGGAGGGAGAGGAGGAGGAGGAGTTAAGGGCGGGGGGGAGGCGGCGCCGTGGGCAGGCCGAAAATAAAAAGAGAAATCAAAAAAAAAAAAA
>NW_023305044.1:0-2059 GCF_011077185.1 Oxyura jamaicensis | reverse complement strand
GGGGGGGGGGGGCAAAATGCAGGGGGGGTCACCCCAAAATGCAGTGAGAATGGGGGGGGTCACCCCAAGATGTGGGGGGGGTCACCCCAAGATATAGGGGAGGTCACCCCAAGATGTGGGGGGGGTCACCCCAAGATGTGGGGGGGGGTCACCCCAAGATATAGGGGGGGTCACCCCAAGATGTGGGGGGTTCACCCCAAAACAGAGTTTGTGGAGGTCGCCTCAGAATGCAGGGGGAGGGGGAGGATGCCCTAAAACGCGGGGATTCACCCCAAAATGCAGTGAGGGGGAGGTCACCCTATAACGAAGGGGGAGCGCCCCAAAACGCGGTGTGTGGGGGAGGGGACCCTAAATTACCCGGATTCACCCCAAAGTGCAGCGTGAGGGGGAGGCGACCCCAAACCGCAGGGATTCACCCCAAAACGCGCTCGGAGGGGGGAGGTGACCCCAAACCGCAGGGACTCGGCCCCAAACTCCCCCCCCCCCCCTCCCGGCCCCCCCCCCGGGCCCCTCACCTGGCGCACCGGCGGCGGGCAGGTCGCGGGGGCGCCGACTGCGCAGGCGCGACCGGAAGCCTAGCCCGGAAGTACCATAGAGAGGGAGGCGGTGCCGCACCCTAGAGAGTCACCCTCGCCCTCCAGGCACGGCGCCACAGCGCCCCCTGCGGGCGGGAGGAGGCGGGTGCTACGTGGGAGGGCGTGGCCAACAGGAGGTGTGGTCAACTCGAGGGGGCGTGGCCAAGAGAGGGTGGTGTCGAAGCAGGGGGCGTGGCCAAATAGCAAGGGGCGGGGCGTGCTTGGCGCCCCCTGGCGGCCAAGGGGAGGAAGCGCGCCGGTGGGGGGGGCGTGCATGGGGGCGGGGGCGTGCACGGGGGGGGCGCACGTTTGCACGCGCGTGCTCGTATTTGCACGTATCCGCGTGCGCGTGCACGCGTGTGCGTGTGGGGGAGGGGTGTGCGCGCGCGTGTGTGCAAACGCTGGCACGTGTGGGTGTGTCTGCGCGTGTTCTGCGTGCACGCGCGTGTGCGTGGGTTTGCGTGCGTGTGCGTGCTTTTGTGTGCGTGGGGTGGCGTGTGTGCACATGTTTGCACGTGTGCTCCGCTGGCTTGTATGTGTGCACATGTTTGCATGTGTGTGTTTGCGTCTGTGTCCCTGTATGCACGCACGTTTGCCTGCGCATGCAGCTGCGAACGTAGTTGCACGTGTGTGTGCATGTGTGCGCACATGTGTGCGTGTGTGTGCACCCGTGTACTCGTGTGCTCACGTGTTTGCACGTGCATGTACGTGTGTACACACTTGCATGCATGTGCACGTGTGTGTTCATGGCTTTGCGTGCCCGCACGCTTGCATGCGTGGGCATGCGTTTGCACGTGTGCACTTGTGTGCACGCATGTTTGCACGTGCATGCACACGTGTACATCCTCGCGCACATTTGACCGTGTGTTCATGTAGCGTGTTTGCACGAGGGCACACACGTGCATGCACTCCTGCATGCGCTTGCACACCTGCACACGCGTGTGCACACGAAGGAGGGGGCTGCGCTGCTGCGTGCCCTTCAGAGCGTGTGCTTGCACACGCGTGTGCAAGGGGCGGTGTCCCCGCAGGCTGCCCCCCCCCCCCCCCGGGGGTGCTGGGGGGGAGCAGGGGGGCTCCGGTTCCCCCCGGTGCTGAGCGGGGCCGCCCGGGGCTGTCGGGGGGATTTATGGGCAGCCCTAATGCGGGAAGCCGTAAAGCCCGAGCGCGCCGCTATTAATTAAATCATTGTTATAATTAACTTTCATTAAAGGAAAATCAATAGCGAGGAGCCGGGCTGGAAGGAGCCCATCCATCCATCCCTCCGTCACCACGGGAGCACCGGCCCCCCGATGAACCCAATTCCCCCATTTTTTCCCCCAACCCCCCATTTTTCCTCCCACCCTTTTCCTCCCCATTTTTGCATTTTTTCCCCCCATTTTTTCCCTTTATTCCCTGATTTAAACCCCGGCTCCGTTTGCTGCCGCTGACCTTAACGGCTTAAATTAAAGCTCAATGTTCTGTGCTCCCCCCCCCCCCCCCCCCCC
>NW_023305043.1:0-3271 GCF_011077185.1 Oxyura jamaicensis | reverse complement strand
TGGGGACACAGGTGAGGGGCACGGCCATGCCTCACCGTCCGTCTCCGTGTTGTAGATGGACGCCGGGTCGGAGGCCAGCAAGGGCAGGGACACGGCCACGAAGACCAGCAGCAGGCAGGAGACCTTGTAGTCCTCCTCCGAGGACGAGCCATCTGCCAGGGAGGGAGGGGACATTAGGCAGGGGGACCAGGAGGACCTCGGGGACAGCCCCCCCCCCCCCCCCCCGGGGACCCCCCCGGGCCCCGCGGTACCCGTCTTGGAGCCAGCGAGGACGTTGACCAGCGCAGGGTCGATCTCGCAGGGGATCCCCGCGGCCGAGGCCAGCTCGAAGATGCTCAGGGTGACCTGGGAGGGCACGGAGGCTGGAGTGACACAACGCCGTGTGACGTCGCCAAGTGCCACACGAGCCAGCCCCGGGCGGGGACACGCTGTCCCCGTCCCACCCCCGTGCCCACCTGGATGTCGGTGTCGGGAGTGACCACGTCCGTCAGACACTCGATGGGGCCCATCAGGAAGGGGCAGTGGTGGGAGAAGACCTGCGGGGAGACACCGGTGAAGGAGCACCTGGGGTGGGGGGAAAACGCCCGGGGAGAGGGGGAAGGGGTTGGGGGCTCTCGCCGTGACCCCGTGAGGGGGCGGGGGGGGGGGGGGGACGCCCACCTCCCGCAAGCCCTGCTGCGCCATGGCGCGGAAGCTCAGGATCTCGCCGATGATGGTCATCCGCTTCAGGACGTTGTCGGCCGCTGCGGGAGGAGGAGAGGGCTCGGGAAGGATCCGCGCAGCGGGTGGGCGCGGGGACGAGCGTGCAGACGGTGCCACTTGTGCAGCGGCAACGTCCCTGGCGTCCCCCCCCCCCAGACTCACAGGTGAGCCGGGGCAGCAGGGCCGCCATCTGCTCGGGCTTGCAGGAGCTGGAGCGCAGCTGGACCAGCGTGTCCATGTTCTCGTTGACCAGTTTCTGCCAGGGACAAGGGGTTGCTGGTACCGGGGACAAACGCGGCCATCCCGGCGCTTTCGGCCCCGCTCTGCGCCCGGGAGCGAGCCCGAGGGATTGGGGTGGTCCCCGAGGGTGGCTCTGCCTGCCCAGACGCTCAGCAGAGGCGTCCTCGTCCTGGTCCTGGCACCTCGTCCCACCACTGGGACGGGACCTTTGTCGTGGCCTCGGCACCCCGACCCTGGACCCAGCACCCCAGACCTGGCCCCGGCACCCCAAACCTGATCCTGGCACCCCAGACCTGGCCCTGGCACCCCAAACCTGGCCCTGGCACCCCAAACCTGGTCCCAGCACCACAGTCCTGGTCCTGGCACCCCAGACCTGGCCCCGGCACCCCAGACCTGGCCCCGGCACCTCAGACCTGGCCCCAGCACCCCAAACCTGGTCCTGGCACCCCAGACCTGGCCCCGGCACCCCAGTCCTGGCCCCGGCACCCCAGACCTGGCCCCGGCACCCCAGACCTGGTCCTGGCCCCCCAGACCTGGCCCCGGCACCCCAGACCTGGTCCTGGCACCCCAGACCTGGTCCTGGCACCCCAGACCTGGCCCCAGCACCCCAGACCTGATCCTCGCACCCCAGACCTGATCCTCGCACCCCAGACCTGGCCCTGGCACCCCAAACCTGGTCCCAGCACCCCAGACCTGGTCCTGGCACCCCAGACCTGGTGCCGGTACCCCAGACCTGGCCCCGGCACCCCAGACCTGGTCCTGGCACCTCAAACCTGGTCTTGGCACCCCAGACCTGGCCCCGGCACCCCAAACCCACCTTCAGCTCGGTGACCTGGGAGCTGACGTGCCACATGAGGTTGTCGCTCAGGAACTTCATGCCGTAGGGCCCGATGAGCTCAGCCAGCGCCCGCATCTCTGCGGAGACGAGGACAAGAGGGGGGCCATCAGCGGGGGACGCAGAGGGGACGGCTCCCCGCTGGCATCCCCGCGTTCCCTCACCCGAGACATCGGAGAACTCGGCGGCACTGAAGGACGGCTCGCCCTCGCGGGGCACCGTGGTGAAGGCCTGCAGGGCGGGGGCCAGCACGATGGCCCCCATGCTGGCCTGGCGCAGCAGGGCCTCCAGGTACCTGCGGACGTCCAACCGCTGACCCCACGGGGGACGGGGGGGGGAAGGGGACACCCCCCCCCCCCCCCCCCCCCCCGGTGTTTTCGGGCTCCGGCACCCACCAGTTGGTGTAGATGGTGGTGAGGGTCTGCTCGCCGGCGGCGTCGCGGGGCTGCGTCTGCTGCAGGAGGACGCTGCGGATGATGCGCCCCGTGTCCAGGCCCACCAAGTGCGCCAGCGACTGGATGAAGGTCACGTAGGCGCCCAGCCCCACCAGCACCTCCGAGGGACGGGCCACCTCCTGCGTGGCCTGGCTGTAGCCCGCCATGGCCACGATGGCCCTGAGGGGGACGGGAAGGGGCTGGCCACGGATCCGGGGTGGGGGGGGGACCAAACGTCCCCCGGGGCAGCAGCGTGGGGACCCGGCCCCGCAGCCCGGTGCCTACTTGGTGAAGCGCGTTTCCAGGTGGCTGCTGAGGTACTCGGCCGGCGTCACCGTGTGCTCGAAGACGGTGAAGTTGGGCACGTGGTTGAGGCTCAGGGACAGCTCGGCCAGCGTCAGGTGCAGCTTGTCCATGCTGGGGAGGGGGGCAGCGCACGCTGGCAGCCACCCCGCGGCCCCAGAGGGTCGTGGGGACAGCCCCACGGGCACGCCGTGGCCATCAGGGCACGGCCACGGCACACCAAGCCCACCCCCAAGGTCTGGGGCCCACCGCAGTGCGCCCTGTGCTGCCCCCCAGGGCCGTGCCCACCACCCCCCCCCCCAGCCCTGCTCTCACTTGGTGGTCAGGGTCCGGTCCTTCCTCTGGCTCTCGGCCCCCGGCTTGTCCCGCTCGGGCTCCCCCTTCTTGGCGGGGTGTTTTAGGGTCTTCTTGTTGCGGGCCTTGCTGACGGTGGAGGCGCAGTGCTTGGGAAGCAGCTGGCGGCAACGGAGGGTTACAACGGGGGGCTCTAGGATCGGAGCCCCCGTCCCCCCCCGTCCCCGAGGCTGAATCGGGGACGCAGCCCGCCAGCTCTGCTCCCCACGGCCTCTGCCGTCCCGAGGCTGAGGAGAACATCGAGAGCAACGAGGCCACGGACACCCCAAAAGCTACGGAGATCCCGGAGACCCCAAAGGCCACGGAGAGCTCGGAGGCGCTGGGGGCCGGCCCCTCGCTGAGTGAGAGAGCCCAGCGCAGAGCCCCGAGGATGAGGAAGGGAGCGGAGCATTAAGGGAGGAGA
>NW_023305042.1:0-2268 GCF_011077185.1 Oxyura jamaicensis | reverse complement strand
GCCTGAGGGCTGCCCAGCCCACGCCGCGTTGTGTGTCCCCGTCCCCCCCCCCGTGCCCCCCCCAGGACTCGCAGCGGCCCGGCGCCCACCTGACGGTGAAGAAGATCTTCGTGGGCGGCATCAAGGAGGACACGGAGGAGCACCACCTGCGGGACTACTTCGGGCAGTACGGCAAGATCGAGGTCATCGAGATCATGACCGACCGCGGCAGCGGCAAGAAGAGGGGCTTCGCCTTCGTCACCTTCGACGACCACGACTCCGTCGATAAGATCGTCAGTGAGTGCCGGGGGGGGGGGACGGCAGGGGGAACCCCAAAATTCTTGGTTGGGGTGGAAGGAGACCCGAAAATAAAAGATCTGGAGCAGGGACGCCCCGAGCGGGTCCCACGGGAAGGCCTCCAGAGGGGTTTGGGGTGACTCCAGAGGAGGAGGAGCCCCCCCAGCCCCCCAGGGCAGCCCGTTCCGTGCTCTGCCCCCCTCCCCGTGCACAGGTTTCGTCTCGTTTTTAAGCAGAACCTCCCGTGTCCCAGCTTGCACCCGCTGCCCCTTGTCCCGTCCTTGGGTGTCACCGAGCAGAGCCCGGCCCCGTCCTCCTGCCCCTCGCCCTTCCCATAATTACAATCGTTAACGAGGTCACCCCTCAGCCTCCTCTCCTCCAGGCCTTAGAGCCCCAGCTCCCTCAGCCTCTCCTCCCTTAATGCTCCGCTCCCTTCCTCATCCTCGGGGCTCTGCGAGCGGCCCGCCCACAAAACCATAACCGAGCCCCCACCGTAGCCGACCCCAGCCCGTCCCTCCGCGCCCCCCCTCCCCCCACCCCCTTCCCCCTTTTTCCCCCCCCCCGAGCCCCTCGCTGACCCCGCTTCCCTCCCGCAGTTCAGAAATACCACACGGTCAACGGGCACAACTGCGAGGTGCGGAAAGCCCTCTCCAAGCAGGAGATGGCCAGCGCCTCGGCCAGCCAGAGAGGTGAGCGCTCGCCTCGGCCCCCGAGCCCCCGCCCCCCCCCCCCCCCCGCCCCCCGGCCCCCCCCCCCCCGAGCTGCCGCTGGACCCCGCTGCCTGCGCTGTTCCTAAAGGCTGTCCCCCGCCGCCCCCTCTCTTAGGCCGCAGCGGCTCCGGCAACTTCGGCGGCGGGCGCGGAGGCGGATTCGGCGGCAACGACAACTTCAGCCGCGGCGGCAACTTCGGCGGCCGCGGTAAGTGGATCGGGGAGAGGGCTGGGGGGGGAGGCTCGAGCCCCCAGCCGCAGGGACACGGCCGTCGGCACCAGACTCGGCTCCGAACGGGGACGACGCCGCCGCCGCTCCGGCTGCCACCGCTTTCCCGGGCCTCTCCTCCGTCCACGCCGGGGATTTCGGCGCCCGCCTTTTTCTTTTTCCGCTCAAAAAAAATCATCCCAGTCGTTAAAGTTAATTAATGAATTAAAAAAACAACCCCGCGTGGACGGGGCCGGCCTTGAACCACAACGGTTTGTTCTTTTCAGGTGGGTTTGGTGGCAGCCGCGGTGGCGGTTATGGCGGCGGCGGAGACGGCTATAATGGATTTGGCGGAGACGGTAAGGCCAGAGCGGGATTTCTCCGACGCTTGCCGCGAGCCCAGGACGCCAGCCGGCCCCGTGGCCTGGCCCACGCAGCGGACGCAGCCGACCGCACCGCCGACCCCGGAGCCCGGCCGCCACGCGCCCGCCGGGGCGGCTGTCGGAGCTCAGCGCCTTCCTTCTTCTCTCCCCACCTTCAGGTTACGGCGGCAGCGGCCCCGGTTACTCCGGCGGCAACCGGGGCTACGGCGGCAGCAGCACCTACGACGGCTACAACAACGGCGGGGGGGGCTTCGGGGGCGGCAGCGGAGGCCGGCGGCCCGCCCGGGGACCCGCGCTCGCCGTGCGGAACGGCCTCTCGGAGGCCGGCACAGGTGAGCCCCCGCGCCCTCGGACCCCGTTGAATCCCCTCAGCCCCCGTTGTTGGGTCCCCTTTGGCCACCTTGGGTCCCCTTTGGCCCCTGTTGAGTCCCCATTGGCCTCGTTGAACCCCCTCAGCCCCCGTTGGGTCCCCCCCTGACCCCGTTGAGCCCCCCTGGGCCCTGTTGAGCCCCCGCAGCCCCCAGTGAGCCCCCTTGGCCCCCTTGAACCCCCTCAGCCCCCGTTGTTGGGTCCCCCTCGGCCACCTTGGGTCCCCTTCGGCCCCCGTTGACCCCCCTTGGCCTCGTTGAACCCCCTCAGTCCCCTCCTCGGCCCCGTTGAGCTCCCCCAGCCCCCATTGAGCCCCCCCCAG
>NW_023305041.1:0-2845 GCF_011077185.1 Oxyura jamaicensis | reverse complement strand
CCGGGCAGAGCTGCCCCAGGAGCTCCTCCACCCCCGCCGAGGGGCTGGGACCCTCCGGCCTTGCAGAGGAGTCAGGAGGAACAAAAGAGTTTTCTTTTTTTTTTTTAAAAAAAAAAAGAGCTCCCAAGAACTAAAACAAAACAAAACTTAAAACCAAAATCAGCTACGCAGCCACGGGGAGGCTGGCCCTGGGCCGCGGCTCCCCTGGTGTTGAGATGGGACCGGGGGGGGGGGGGGCTCACAGCGGCCCCCGCGCTTGCAGGAGCATCGCCTCTCGCCCCCGAGGCTGGGAGGGAAGTCGAGGCAACGGCAGCAAAGATGCACTCAAATAAATATTTAAGAGGGTGGGCAGGGCGAGCGGCCCCGGGGCCCTGGCGCAGTCCGCAGCAGCCGGGCTGCCCTCACGTCTGGTGGACCTCGTGGAACATGAGCTCGCGGGGGATGCGGGTCTCGGGCCCGAAGTTCTTGGCCGCCCGGCGCTCGAAGGCTGCCACCATCTGCTTGACCACCTCGTCGAAGAAGACGGTGGCCAGCTGGGAGTGCAGCAGGGAGCGAAACTCAAAGGAGATCTGGGGAGCAGGGCAGGCAGCGTGAGTGCCCGGCCGGGGGCACGGGGACGGGTCCCGGCAGCGGGCACCGCCCCGGGGCCCCACCGGAGCGGGGTCTTACCGAGAAATCCACGGTGCTGGTGCGGGGGTAGCCGGGGATGCCGGGGCTGAAGCGCCAGTTGGTCTCCAGGTGGTTGAAGAGGCGCCCGTCCGTGCAGACGGCCTGGGAGGGGAGCAGCCAGTCAGGGGGGCTGGGGCCGGGCCTGGCCGGGGAGGGGGGGGGGTGGCACCGCGGCCACGCTCACCTTGACGAGGTGGGGGCGGACGAGGGTGACGATGGAGGTGTAGCGCTCCAGCACGGGTGGGAAGCCCACCTCCAGCTGGGCCTTGACGTGGCCGGACCGCTTGGAGACCACCACCGACTTCTTGCACCAGGGCACGAAGTTCTTGTAGTCCTCCACGTTGGAGACCACGTCGTACATCTCCTGCATGGAGTACCTGCGGGCGGAGCGGGTGCTGCAGCGGGGCGGGGGGCCGGGGAGCGCGCCCCGTGGTTAGGGGGGGGCCGCCGCAGCCGCCTACCCGATGATGCGCCGCTCCGAGTACTCCTTCCGCTTGTTGGTGAAGGACCCGGCGAGGTTGAGGAAGGAGCGGCTGGGCTGGCGCCGGGGCTCCCCCTCGGTGCTGCTCGCCGGCCAGCCGAGCCGGAGGCCGCACAGGGCAGCGTGCCTGGGCAGGAGACGGGCGTTAGGCGGGGAAGCGGCACGGGGCAGCCGAGAGCCGCGTGGGGCAGCCCCTCCTGGGACGCCGGGCACCGTCCAGAGCTGCCCGCGCCCCTCCCGGCTTGGAGCAGCCCCAGGGTGCGCGAGGGGAGTCGGGGTGAGGCGGGGGCCCAGGGCCAACCCCATCCCTGCCACCCCCAGGGCAGCGGGGAGAGGCCGGGGAAGTCCAAGTGCCGAGTCCGGGGCCGCTGCCAGAGCCGCTCTTGCGTAAGAGAAGGAAGGCAGGGGAAACCTGACCTCGGGGACACCTAATCCGGACCAGCGGAGCGGGGACAACTGCCCGTTACCCCCCGCTGCCCCCTCCCGAGCCCTGCGCCACGGGACCAGGGGCGGCGCAGAGCCCGGCTCAGCCCGGAGCTTCTCCGTGTCCCCTCCTGGCCCCGCTGCATCCCTCGGGGCGCTGCAGCCGGTGCCTCCGCTGCCTGGCGGGAAGGGAGGCGACGCTCCTGGCTTCCCGGGGGGAGGCCAAGCCCTAACAGCGGTGGCGTCCCGGGCACGGCGTCTCGCTGCCGGTACGGCTGCAGGGTCCTCCCGCGGCACTGCCGTCCGCTCCCCAGGCTTCCAGCAGCCGGCCCGAGCCCCTCCGCGCACCGGGCGGGCACCGCGACCCCGGGCACGGCGGAGCTGTGGGGTCAGCGCCGGCCACACCTGGACGCGCTCCAGCGCCCGCGGGGCAGCGCAGGTATTTTTAGCCGTGCCCGCGAGCGGGGCACGCCAGCTCTCCCCCAGGACCGGCGGCCGAGGGAGGAAAGGTCCCGCTGCTTCCCCCAGGAGCCGCGGGACATTCCTGCGCCAAGGAAAGTCACCCGGGGCGCCTGGCAGCCCCCGAGCTCCCAGAATAGCCGGCGGCTCGGGGCCGTGCCCGCCGCTCGCTCGCACCGCCCGGTGCTGCGCGGGCCCGGGGCTCACCTGGACGGCGCCCGCACCGGGGCACGGACGGGACCGGCGGCGGGGCCACCGGTGCGGCAGCCAGCCGGGCTCGCAGGAGCCGCCGTTTCCTCCGGGCGCCCGCTGCCGGCCCCGGTCCCGGCGGGCTGGGCACGGAGGTCAGCGGGGTCGGTGCGGGGTGGCCTGAGGTCAGGCCACCGGGAGCGGCCACCGGGGCGGCCCCAGACGCTGGCACCAGCCCGGGCCTGGCACCTGCCGCCGGGACGCGGCCCCGCGGGCGGCGCTGCCCCAAGGTCGGGCCCGGCGGGGGGCTCCTGGCCCCGCCCCAGCCCCGGGAGCACCGGGGGCGGCTCCCGGTGGGGCCGGGCGAGCGGCGTCCCCGGCCCCCGGTGACCTCCCCCGCCCGCAGAGTGCTCGGAGCGGGGCTGGCGCCGCGCGGGGCCCTCCCCCGGCGCCGATCGCCCCGTGCCGGTGGGGCCCGGTCCCTCTCCCGATCCCGCTCCCGCCCCGGTTCCCCTTCC
Source organism: Oxyura jamaicensis (assembly GCF_011077185.1). NCBI lineage: Eukaryota > Metazoa > Chordata > Aves > Anseriformes > Anatidae > Oxyura > Oxyura jamaicensis. The sequence goes on along the minus strand of NW_023305041.1, from coordinate 106 downwards.
GGTGCCCCCACAGCCCCGGGTGACCTCCAGCCCCGCGGCTTCCGCCGCCCGCCCCGGCCCCTCCGCGCCGCGATCGTTCCCCGCCGCCCCCGAGGTCACCGCCGGT
>NW_023305040.1:682-1989 GCF_011077185.1 Oxyura jamaicensis | reverse complement strand
AGGTGAGCTGGGGGGGTGGGATCCCGGGGGGGGGGGGGCTCCGCGGCGGGGGGACACCGAGGGGCCACCGGGGGGGCGGGGGGGGCACCGGGGGTTGGGGGCAGGAGCAGGACGGGTGGCCCCGGTGGTGTCGGTCCGTGTGTCTGTCCCCGTCGGTGGCCGTGTCCCATGTGCGTGTCCCCGTCGGTGCCTGCCTGTGTCTGTCCCCAGCAGCGTCCCTCAGGCCGTTCTGTCCAGCCCGACGTCCGTCTGTCCCTGCCTGCCCTCCTGTCCCCATCCCTGGCGCTAAGTCTGTCCCCTTCTGTCTGTCCCCTTCATCTGTCCGTCCCCATCCCCTTCTGTCTGTCCCTCTCTGTCCCCATCCGTCTCCTTTTGTCCCTCCGTCCCCAGCCATTCTCCCGTCACCCTCTGTGCCTGTGCCCCCATGTCCGTCTGTGTCCCGTCTGTGTCCCCATCCATGTCCTCATCTGTGTCCCCATCCATGTCCCCGTCCGTCTGTCCATGTCCCGTCTGTGTCCCCATGCATGTCCCCGTCCATGTCCCATCCGTCTGTCCATGTCCCTGTCCCCCCACCTATGTCCGTGTCCATCTGTCCATGTCCCCGTCCGTCTGTGTCCCCATCCATGTCCCCGTCCGTCTGTCCATGTCCCTGTCCGTTCACCTGTGTCCGTGTCCCCATCCGCCCCCCGATGCCCCCGTGGGTGCCAGCGGCTGTGCCACCCCCCCCGCCAGGTTTGCCCAGGGACCGGGGGGCCCGGCCCGGCTCAGCCCCCGCAGCTGGGACCCTCTGACCGCCCCGTTCTGGACCATGGCGACCCCGCAGCGCTTCGGCCGCCGCCGCTGAGCGTCCACCCGTCCGTCCGTCTGACCCCCCGTCTGTCCCCCCGTCCGTCCGCGGGGCCGTGTTGCTCCGCGGGCCCCTCAATAAACCGGCGCCGCTCAGCCCCCAGCGCTCGCCCTGGTGTTGCCCCAGCCCCTTTCTGCCCCTGCCCCCCCCTCCTCCAGCCCCTCCATCGCGTGCCCCCCCCAAGAAGACACCGAGGCGGGGAGTTTACAAACCCCCCAGCTTTATTCCTGGGGGCTGGCTGGTGCCCAGGGACCCACCTCGCCCACAGGGGGGCCAGGACGGGGGGGCCCCCCCCAGCCTCGAGGTCCATCTGGGGCCTGAGCATCTGTCCGTGTGTCTGAGAGTCCGTCCGGGTGCCCACCGGGGACGTCCGTGGGTCCGGGTGTCCGTCTGGGTGTCCATGGGTGGGTCTGGGCACCCTCCAGTGGCCGGGTGTCTGTTTGGAGGAGGGGGGGGGGGG
>NW_023305040.1:0-582 GCF_011077185.1 Oxyura jamaicensis | reverse complement strand
GGGGGGGGGGGTCTCACTTGCCCCCCGCCATGATGCGGAGGTACTGCAGGGCGTTGCGGGCGGCCTGCGAGCGGGCGCCGTCGCGGGACGGGGCAGCGCCGTGGCACACGGTGGCCGGCTGCGTCGACAGCTCCACCAGGCACTGGTGCAGCCCGCTGAGGCTCAACGCGTCTGAGGGAAGGGGGGGGGGGGGGGCCCCACCGGGGGGGGGGGCCCCCCGCCCCCCCCCCCGGGGCCCCCCCAAAACACCCCCGGCCCCCCCCCCCCCCTAAAGCTTTGGCTGAGGCACCCGTGGGTGCCAGGAGGGGGGGGGTCCCCCGCGGGAGGGGGCTCACCGATGTCGAGGTAGCTGATGGCGAAGCTCTGCTCCTCGGAGAGCTCCTGGAGGAGGGCGCAGGCGCCCGCACCCATGGGTGCCAGGGGGTGGCTCCGCAGCTGCACGATCTTCTCGCCCGCCGAGTTCCGCAGCGAGTCCCAGGTGCAGCCGGGCGCGCGGCCCCGCAGCCCCTCCAGCCGGGGGCCCGCCTGCGGGGACGGGGCAGGGGAGGGGGCTCAGGGACTGCAGGGACCCCCCCCCCCCCC
>NW_023305039.1:0-2079 GCF_011077185.1 Oxyura jamaicensis | reverse complement strand
CTACCAGCAGGTACTGGAGGGGAGATCCTGTACCCCATGTGTGGCTCAGGGCTTTTCCTGGGCATCTGTGGCATGGGGTGGGCAGTGTGATGCCATGAGAAGAAGAGTGGTATGACACCTCCATTTGCACAGGGTTGCAAGGAGGCAAAGAGGCCCCATTGCAATGCCTACATCTCATCTCCTCATCAGCTCTAGAGAAAGGGACAAAAACCTGAGGGCTGTTGGGGCCTGCCATTCTTGCCAGCACCCTCTGCCTTCTCCTCTGCAGGCTTCCCTGTGCTGTCCCACACTTTCACCTATTTCCTGGAAGTCTGCACACACCCATCTCTGTCCACCACCTTGCTCTCATCCCAGCATTTCCATCATTTTACCAATGTCTCGTCAACCCTCCCCAGCTGATCCTTGAAACACAAAGCCATGGTGTGATCACAGACACTCTTTTGGTGACCTCTGGCACCACAGCACTACCCTTAGTGGGACATTTCTTCCTTCTCATGGCCAGTGCCAACCTTCCAAGGTACACTTCGTGGCAGTTTTTTTCTCTCCTGCTCTTTTCTACTACCAAAGAAAGCTCCATCAGGGTGGAAACCACTCCTAAAGGAAGCATCCCAACCCATCAGGCTCCTTATGGCCTCTCAGCCTACCAGACACAAGTCACCTCACCAGCATCTTCCAAGCCATAGGCCTGCTGCTGGCCTTGCAGCTTCTTGGCTAGACACAGCCAAGCTTTGATCCTCCTGCTGTCCAGTCCCGGACTCAAGCAGCAGGGGCAGGCCAACCCATACTGGGGCCTTCTTTCTGTCTGGGTCCTCGTGGGTATGGAGGCAGAGGGGATCCCACAGTCAGCATGCCAACCAGGTGCCTTCTGCTTGGCTTACCAGGGCCACTGGCAAATGCCAGGTGAATAGGGCAGATCCCAGGTATGAGTCAGGTGTGACCTATCAGCTACAGGGAGAGGTGACCTCACAGTCCCTTTCTGTGACACATTCCTGCTGCTGCCCCATCAACTGCAGGGACAGAAGTGACCTCAAAGTCACTTCCATAGTCACATTCCTCCTGCTGGGGCAGGAGTTCCTGAGGCAGAGCTGAGCTCCTCAGAGCATTCCCACCCATCTCCTCCTTGGGGCCCACACTCTCATCACATCCATGGCCCCTCACATTCACCTCTGAATGCCATGTGGCTGCACGGCAACCTCAAGGTTCCCGTCTTGCTCCAAGGGAACAAGAACCTCAAGTTAAACTTTCAGAAGAGGGGTTGAAGGTGAAGAGGTTAATGCCCAGGAGGACAGGGTTTGCATGTCAGCTTTCATGTATGGCTTTAGGGACTACGGTGAACCTTTCTGGGTGAGAGATTAAGCAAATATGTAGTGGGAGGGTTTGGTGTTCTGCTTGGGGTGTCAGGTCTGTGGTTAGAGTATCGGCAAGCTCTTTGGCTTAGGGTTTTGTTTAGGTATGCAAGAAGACCTCAGAGCATTTTAATGCTCATATTAAAGGCAGGGATCAGGGTGAGCAAGAGAGGAAATGGAATGGAAAGGGGTTATGGACTAATTTGGGGTTCAAGAGATATTGTGATCAAATATTAGAGCAATGGATTCCTGTCAGGGTGTGGAGTGGCAGTTAGATTTCAGTATGAATGTTGCTGGTTCAAATAGGGTAAGGGCCTCACATGTCTGCTTTAAGCTGGGATCAACATTACCTGAACATTCTTACCTCTCCAAAATCCTTAGCTACAGCTGACCAAGCTCCTCTTCCATCCCCCATATCTCAAATCTCTCCTGTCCTGACTTCCCCATAGCAGCAGTCTTCTTACGGGGAGCTTTCTGAAGCCTTTCATGAACTCAGAGTAGCTGTCTCACCTCTGTTGGCTCCTCTGTTCCTGAGAAAGAAGCAGCTCCTAAGCCAGCAGGGAGATGGACACAAATGTCTGTAGGAGCACCCTTCACAGTGTTACCAGCGAATATGCAACACCACAAAACTGTGCTTCCTACCTTCAGTTTTGGTTCCAGAATGGACCTCTGGACACAAGGTAAGTTTTCCAGGCCCTCATGCAGCCTTTCTGTTCCCCCAGGCATCTGGGAG
>NW_023305038.1:414-3911 GCF_011077185.1 Oxyura jamaicensis | reverse complement strand
TGCCAATTAGGGGTGCCCCGTTAATGACAGGTGCCAATTAGGGGTACTCCATTAATGACAGGTGCCAATTAGGGGCGCCCCGTTAACGCCGCCGTGTCCCCGCAGGGCGCCGACGTGAACGGCATGCACGGCACCCTGAAGCCGCTGCACTGCGCCTGCATGGTGGCCGACGCCGACTGCGTGGAGCTGCTGCTGCAGAAGGGAGCGGAGGTAACGGCGGCTCTGCCCCTGCTCTGCCCCTTTTTGGGGCAAAACGAGCCGGGTGAAGGTGCTCCGCAGGAGCAGGGAGCTTTTTGTTTCCTTTTTACCATCTCGGCGCAGTTTTGTGGCTGAGGTTTTGCTCGTTCGGGGCGGGAGGGCGAGACCCGAAGGGCCACCGAACACCGCCCGTCTCCTGCCCGGTTTTAGTGGGGGAATCTCACGCCGCTCCCCCGTTTTCCCACCCCGTGGTGCCGCGGGGAGGGCCCCGCCTGTCCCGCCCGCCGCGCCTCCTCCCGCCCTTCTTCTCCCGCAGGTCAACGCCCTGGACGGCTACAACCGCACGGCGCTGCACTACGCGGCCGAGAAGGACGAGACGTGCGTGGAGATCCTGCTGGAGTACGGGGCCGACCCCAACGCGCTGGACGGCAACAAGGACACGCCGCTGCACTGGGCCGCCTTCAAGAACACGGCCGAGTGCGTGCGCTCGCTGCTGGAGAACGGCGCCCTGGTGAACGCCCGCGACTACAACGACGACACGCCGCTCAGCTGGGCCGCCATGAAGGGCAACCTGGAGAGCGTGAGCGTCCTGCTCGACTTCGGGGCCGAGGTGCGGGTGGTCAACCTGAAGGGGCAGACGCCCATCTCGCGCCTGGTGGCGCTGCTGGTGCGGGGACTGGGCACGGAGCGCGAGGATTCCTGCTTCGACCTCCTGCACCGCGCCATCGGACACTTCGAGCTGCGCAAGAACGGCAGCATGCCCTGGGAGGTGACCAGGGACCAGCAGCTCTGCCAGAAGCTCACGCTGCTCTGCTCGGCCCCCGGCACGCTGCAGACGCTCTCGCGCTACGCCGTGCGCCGCAGCCTGGGCGTGCGCTTCCTGCCCGAGGCCGTGGAGCAGCTGCCCCTGCCCACCTGCCTGAAGGAGTACGTGCTGCTCCTCAGCTAGGCGCCGGGAGCACCCAGCTGGGCACCCGCGGGCGCTGGGCGAGCAGCGGGGACGCTCCGGAAGGCCCCGCGTCCTCTCCGCGCCTGCCACGCTTGCTCCTCGCGAGCTCCTTCGCTGCGTTTTCAGCCGCGCGAGGAGGATCGACGCTCCCTCTAACGGATGGCGAAGCCGTCGCGGCCGCGGGATTAACCCGGTCCTTTTTTTTTTTTTCTTTGGTGTTTTGTTTTGTGCATTTTTTTTTGTTGTTCCGCGGTGGGCAAAGCGAGGCTTTCCGGGCGAGACCAGCGAAATCTCTCCCTTGGGAAGGACTCGGGGCGCCGCAGGGTACGGAGAGGCCCCGCGGGCGACCGCACGCCTCGAGCCCGTTCCTCCTGCAGCCCCCTGGGGCGAGCGCCCGCCTCACCGCGCACGGCACCCGGGGCTCCCCCTCGGACCCGGGGCTCCCCCTCGGACCCGGGGCAGCTTCGTTCACCCCCGTACCCCTGAGTTTTACGACGTAACGGTGCGTTAGGGACAGGAGGCGGGGAGCTGGAGGGGACGCAGCGCCCGCAGGAGCGAGAAGCCTCCGTGGGGCGCGAGGCCAGCGAGGGGAGGAGGTGCCCTGACGGCGCAGCACCGGGGCCCGGCGTCCCCGTGTCACCGGGGCGCAGCTCTCGCTGCTCTCTGCCCCTCCCAGAAATTTGGCCACGATTCCTGCGAAAGAAGAAAACGTTTCCCTGCCGTCCAGAATGGCTCCGGGCACGAGATGCTCCCGAGCAGGAGGCGTTGGCTCCCCTCTGCCGTCAGAGCTCTCGCTGGGGTTCTGCGCTGCCCCCTCCCCGCCTCGTGGCTGGTTTTATTTATGTGTGTTCGTACCGCGGGCGCGCCGAGGCGCTGGGAGCTGCTCCCCGGGTCGCTGCCTCTCGCTCCCGACGGTGGGCGAGGGGCGAAACCCCCCCGGAGCTCCGCTGCCCGCCCCGTCCCCAGCTTGTGTGCACAGAAATAAACGGCTCCTCGCAAGCCCCGCGGCGCCGGGAGGTTTCTGGTGGTGCCTGGGGGAGCAGGGGGGGTGCCCCGCTCTCCTCTGGGGCTGGGGGGCATGCGGTGGGGGGGGGTCTTGGGTGGGGGGGGTGGTGCCGGCCGTGATGCTCCCGGTTTTGGCTCGGCGTCTTCGCCCGGGGATCCTCCGGGAGAGCCGCACCGGGTGCCCGGGGGGGGAGGGGAGAAAGGTAAACGTGGGGGCTGGCTGCGGTGGGAGAGCCAGGGGGGGAGAAGAGCAGCCGGCAATGCTTTAATTCCTCCCGGCAATGCTTTAATTAATTCCTCCCCGTCGCGCTGGGAACGAGGCTGTGGGGCCGAACGTGGCGGGGGAGCCACGAGGGAGCCGCGCTTCCCTCCACCCACGGGGCAAGCGGCGGAGGGCGCGAGCGCGACGCGTGTTTGCCACCGCCGTGAGCGGCGCCGCTTTTATTGAAGCGTCTTAATTGGGAATTCAGACCCAAAGCGCTGCCCCCGGGGACGCGGCAGCCCTCGCTCTCAGGGCAGCGCCACGTCCCGCCGGGCCGTGAGCGGCTCGGGAAGCGCCGCGCTGTTGCCGCAGCCGCCCCGCTGGGTCTGACCCGGCCCGAATTTACCCCGAGGACGCCCCCAGCCGCGGGAAAGCAGCGCGAGGGTCCCCGGCGCCGCGCCGCCGGTCGCCCCTCAGATGTTGGACTCGAGGGAGATCCGCTTCTGCCGGACGTGCTCCAGGTGCGCCTTCTCCGAGGTGTCCAGCTCGATGTTGTACTTGGCCAGGATCTTCAGGATGGGGCGCAGCTTCAGCCACCACTGCTCCTTGGGGATGCGGTGCCTGGGAGGGGGAGAGGGCGGCGGGAACCCCGGCTGCGCTCCCATCCCGCAGCCTTCCTCCTCCTCCCTCCTCCTCCTCCTCCTCCCCAGCCCCCGGGGGGGGGCTGCAGGGCAGGGGGAGGGGGCACCTACTCGAAGTCCGTCTGCTCCTTGAGCTCGGTGACGGGCTGGAAGACCAGGCTGCGCTTGCGCATGCCCAGCAGGCACGCCGAGTCGGCCGTGTTGGCGAAGATGCGACCTGCAACAAGGGGCAGCGGCAGGCTCAGCCTCTTGGTGACCCCCCCGGCCCCCCAGTGCAGCCAGGAGGGAGCCCCCCCCCCCCCCCCCACAGGACCCACCGTGCCGGGAGCACTCCTTGATCTTCCCGGTGATCCAGGCCACCGCCTTGGCGCCCATCTTCGTGCCGAAATTCCTGTCGAAGGGGGTCGGGGTGCCGCCCTGCGGGACAAACGGCACCGGGCCATGGGGCGGGGGGGGGAGAGCTGCGCCCTGGGGAGGGGGGGGGTGCAGGGGGGGGGCTCCA
>NW_023305038.1:0-314 GCF_011077185.1 Oxyura jamaicensis | reverse complement strand
CCCCCCCCCCCCCCCCCCCCCCCCCCCCCCCCCCAGGCCTCGTCCTTACCTGAGCACCAGCCCCCGCTTCACCGTCGTCTTCATTTTTTCGGTTAAATGCTCCACGTTGATCTGGGGGGGGTGGGGAAAAACCCAGTCGGGATGTGGGTGTTGGAAGCACAGGGGGGGGGGATTAAGGGGGTGCCCCTGTCCCCAGGTGGTGCTTGGCTGGGGGGGGGGATGTGAGCAGGGATAAAGGCAGCCCCCACCCCTAAAATGAGGCTCAGATTGGGGGGGACACAGGGATCAAGGCAGCCCCCACCCCTAAAATGAGG
>NW_023305037.1:885-2419 GCF_011077185.1 Oxyura jamaicensis | reverse complement strand
CCCCCCCCCCCCCCCCCCACTCACAGTCCAGGTACTTCTGGAGGTGGGCGAACTCCTCGGGGCTCAGCGTGCCCCACTCCGGGCTCTCCTCCATGGCTGCCGGCTGGCGGGCGCTGCCTGCGGGGCGAGGGCTGCGGTGGGGGCACAGCGGGGACCCCCCCCTTCCACCCCCCCGCCCGCCGCCCCACCATTTGCCCCAGCACAGCCCCATGGGGGGAGTCAGGGGGGGTCCACCCGCGGCGTGGGGACGGCCACCGGCTTCGAGCCACCGCCGCAACCAGGACGGGGGGGACAACAACGACGACGAGGACATGGGGTGGTACCGGCCACCCCCCCACCCCCCCCCCCGGCCACAGCCCCGGGGCTGAGCACGGCGTCGCGGGCCGCAGCTCCCCGGCCTCGCGCGGCCCCCCCGGGCCCTCCCCACCCTGCCGTGGCCATTACTAATTCATGGCGGCGGCTGGCTCCAGGCGCCGGCACGGCGGGGCGCAGGCACCGGCTGGGTGCCACCGTGGGCGGGAGCGGGGGCACGCGGGCGGCGGCGCCCGGGCACGTGCGTGTGCCCCCCCCCCCCCCCCCCCCCCCCCCCCCCCCCGTGGGCAGCCGCTTCCCCAGCGCCCCCCCCGTGGGGCAGGCAGGCGGGCGCACGCGCTTGCACCCGCGCCGCCTCCGCACCCCGGGGCTGCGTGCGGCCCGCTGCTGGGCGCGCATCCGGCTCCTGCTCGCCCATGGGTGCTGCTCGCCCACGGGTGACACCCACCCACGGGTGCTGCTCGCCCACGGGTGACACCCGCCCACGGGTGCTGCTCACCCACGGGTGACACCCGCCCACGGGTGCTGCTCGCCCCCGGGTGCACACTCGCCCATGGGTGTTGCTCGCACACGGGTGCCACCCGCCCATGGGTGCTGCTCATCCAAGGGTGCCACCCGCCCACGGGTGACACTCACCCACGGGTGACACCCACGGGTGCACACTCGCCCCCGGGGTGTTGCTTGCACACGGGTGCCGCCCACCCACGGGTGCCCCTCACCCATGGGTGCCGCGCTCACCCCCGGGTGCCGCCCGCCCACGGGCTCCCCCGGCCCCACACCCACGCCACCCGTGGGCATCCCCGCCGCGGCGGCGCCGTCCCCGAGGGCGAGGGCTGAGCTTTGCCCCCTGCGTGGCACCGGGCAGCAGGCGGCAAGCGGTGCCCGGGCAGGGCCGGTGATGGCGGCCCCCGCCCCGTGCCGGGCTGGGGGCGATGGAGGGGGGCACGCCCGGCGCCCCCCGCCCCAAAACCCCCCAGATGTGACCCAAACGTGGGCCCAACGTCCCCGCCACCCCCACCGGGAGCGCCCCTGGGGGCGTCACGACGCTTTCCGGGATCCCATCTGCCCCCCCCCCCCCCCCAGCACCGGACGCCCCCACCGGGGGGCCCCGCGCCCGGACGCACCCCCCGGAACCCCCCCGGCGCAGCGGCCGCTTCCCTTATTTAGTAACGGCCCGGAGCGGGGCCGCGGGGGGGGGCGCGGCAGCCCCCGCGCACGGCCC
>NW_023305037.1:0-785 GCF_011077185.1 Oxyura jamaicensis | reverse complement strand
TCCCGCCGTCGGTCCCGTAGGGGGCGGCACCGAGCGCCGGGACGGCTCCGGGGCGCGCAGGTGGGAGGCGGCGGCGCCCAGCACCGGGGCGGGCGGGGCCGGGATGCGCGGCGGCCCCCCCCTCACCCCGCCCGGCCGGGCCTTTCGGTTCCGCCGCGCACCGCCCGGTGCCCGGTTTCCTCCTCCCGCAGCTCCTGGGAGCCCCGGTGGGGGCGGCGGGACGGGACGGGACCGGCACCGGAGCTCGGAGTCCCGGAACCCGCCGTGCCCGGGGACTGCGCCGAGAGCAACGGGGCCGGGAGCGGGCACCGGGAGGGGAGCGGGCACCGGGAGGGGAACGGCGGCACCGTGCGCCGCTCTCGGGGCTGCAGGCGGGGCCGTGCCCAGCCGGCGCCGCTTCCTTTCCCGTTCCTCGCCCGGTGCCGCCGTTCCCCGCCCGGTGCTCGTGGGCGGCTACGTTCCCGACCCCCCACGGCCCGGCCCGGCCCGGTTCCGCCCGGTTCCCGTCAGCGCGATGCCCTGCGGCTCCCCCCGGCGCGGGGGCGTCACATCCCGGTGCCGCTTCCCCCCCCGTCCCGCCCGGTCCCCGCCCATCCCGCCGGTGTCCCACCCGCCCCGTCGGTGCCGGTGTCCGGTACCTGCCGGGGCCGGGCTGGGCTCAGCTCCCGCCGCCGCCGCTCAGCCCCGTCCCGGTGCCCGCGCTCCCGCCGCGGCCCGGCCCCGCTGACATCACGGCCCGGCGGGGCGGGGCGGGGCGGCACCGGGCGCACGTGCGGCGGGGGGGG
>NW_023305036.1:1298-1738 GCF_011077185.1 Oxyura jamaicensis | reverse complement strand
GCCGCCGCCGGGACCGAGCCGAGGGGCCGAGAGGGGCTCGATGGGGCCGGGGTGGGCGCAGGGCCTCGGCGGGGCCGCTTCCGGGCGGAGGGAGCCGTATATAAGGGCGGCGGCGCGGCAGCCGGGCCCTCTTTCGCCGCCCCGGCAGCGAGATGGTGAGGACCGCGCGGCCGGGGGGGGTCGGGGGGCGCCGGGGGATGGGCAGGGGGCCTCCAAGGGGCGTCCAGGGGGCGGGGGGAACCGGGGGAGCCGGGGCGGAGACCTGAGGCCCGACCTGAGGGCCGCGTGTGGGGCACAGGAGGCCGCGGGGGGGCTGTGGAGGGGTCTTGGGGGGTAAGGGGGAAGGTGGGGGGGTTGTGGGGGGGATTGGGGGCTACAGGGGGCAACAGGGGGGTCGTTGGGGCTCCACAGGGTGAGGGGTGCAGCGGGCGGGCCGCGGG
>NW_023305036.1:0-1198 GCF_011077185.1 Oxyura jamaicensis | reverse complement strand
GGGGGGGGGTCTCCTGTGGGGCAGGGGGGGATGTGGGGTGGGGGGGGTCTCAATGAGGCAGGAGGGGTCATGGGGTGGAGGGGTCTATGTGGGGTGGGGGTTATTTGGGGTGGGGGGGTCTCAATGGGGCAGGGGGGCTTATGGGGTGGGGGGCACTCTGTGGGGTGGGGGGATCCCTATGGGGCAGGGGAGATGTGGGGTATGGGGTCCCTGTGGGGCAGGGGGGATATGAAGGGGGGGGCAGACCAATACTGGGGTGCGGGGGGAGCTCAGGGGGTTGCGGGATCCAGGGGTCATCCCCTCCCCTGCCCTCGGCAGACCAAGAAGAGGAGGAACAACGGCCGGGCCAAGAAGGGCCGCGGCCATGTCCAGCCCATCCGGTGCACCAACTGTGCCCGCTGCGTCCCCAAGGACAAGGCCATCAAGAAGTTTGTCATCAGGAACATCGTCGAGGCCGCGGCGGTCAGGGACATCTCAGAGGCCAGCGTCTTTGACTGTAAGGGCAGCAGGGCAGGCGCTGGGGGGGTGTCCCCGTGCCGTGGTTTCCCCCCCCCGGTAACGGCCCCGACGCCGGTCCCAGCGGGCGGCTGCGGTGCCAGCGGCCAGGCACTGTCAGCACCTGCACGCTCCGTGTCCCCCCTGTATCACGGCCCCACGACTGCCTCTCGTCCTCTGCACGGGGACTGGGAGGGGACACGGTCATGGAACAGAATGGTCTGGGTGGGAAGGGACCTCAAGAATCAGCCAAGCCCCTGCCACGGGCAGGGACGCCACCCGCTAGGTCAGGGTGCTCAGGGCCTCATCCAGCCTGGTCCTGAACACCTCCGGGGATGGGGCATCCCCAGCCTCTCTGGGCAACCTGTTCCAGCGCCTCACGCCCCCCCGAGGGAGAAATTAACCTCTAAGTCCCTTCTCCTTTAGTTTAAAGCCATTCCCCCTCCTGTCGATACCCGACTGGGCGCAGCGCTGTCCTGTCACTGAGCACGGAGTGGCTCCAGCTTTTTTTATAAGTCCCTCGGTTGCTTTCTGGGGGGAGCGGAGCTGGGGCTGACCCCCTCTGTCCCTCCCCAGCCTACGTCCTGCCCAAGCTGTACGTGAAGCTGCATTACTGCGTCAGCTGCGCCATCCACAGCAAGGTGGTGAGGAACCGCTCGCGGGAGGCGCGCAAGGACCGGACCCCCCCGCCCCGCTTCAGGCC
>NW_023305035.1:0-2170 GCF_011077185.1 Oxyura jamaicensis | reverse complement strand
CCCCCCTTCCAAATACCCATTGGGGGGTCCCATCCTTGGCTCCATCCAAGCCGAATGGGGGTCCCGAAGCCCAGTGGGTGCCCCCCAAGCCCTCAGTGACCCCCCCATTTTTTCTGCCCCCCCCAGGACAAGAAGTATCACACACTGGGGATTCCCAGACCCTGGGGGGGGTCCCAACCATTGGGGGGGATTCCAGACACCGATGATACCCCGCTCGTTGTCCAACCCATGGGCTCCATCCAACGTCATTGGGGGTCTCCAAGCCCAGTGGGTGCCCCCTCAAGCCCTTGGTGACCCCCCCCCCATTTTTGGGGCCCCCCCCCCCCAGGACGAGAAGTACTGGAGCCGGCGCAGCCGCAACAACGCGGCGGCGCGGCGCTCGCGGGAGGCCCGGCGCCTGAAGGAGAACCAGCTGTCGGCACGCGCCGCGCTCCTCGAGCGGGACAACGCGGCGCTGCGGCACGAGGTGGCGGCCGCCCGCCGAGACCTGGCCCGCCTGCGAGCCCTCCTCGCCCGCTACGAGGCCCGGCACGGCGCCCTCTGAGCCCCCCCCGGGGAGGTGGGGGACCCCCCGGTGATGGGGGGGGCACCGGGGTGTTGGGTTGGCCCAAGGTGTTGGGGTGGCAGCGAGGTGTTGCGTTGGCCCGAGGTGTTGGGTTGGCCCAAGGTCTTGGGGTCCCATCAGAGTCTTGGGGTTCCATCAAGGTCTTGGGGTCCCCCTCAATGTCTTGGGGTCCCCCCCAATGTCTTAGGGTCAACCCCTAGGTCTTGGGGTCCCCCCGTGGTCTTTGGATCCCAACAGGGTCTTGGGGTGCCCCCAATGTCTTAGAGTCAACCCCTAGGTCTTGAGGTCCCCCCCAATGTTTTAGGGTCAATGCTGAGGTCTTGGGGTCCCATCAAGGTCTTGGGGTCCCATCAAGGTCTAGGGGTTCCCCCCAATGTCTTAGGGTCAACCCCAAGGCCTTGGGGTCCCACCAAAATCTTGGGGTCCCCCTGATGTTTTAGGGTCAACGAGGTGGCGGCCACCCGCCATGACCTGGCCCGCCTGCGCGCCCTCCTCGCCCGCTACGAGGCCTGGCACGGCGCCCTCTGAGCCCCCCCCGGGAAGGTTGGGCACCCCCTGATGGGGTGGGGGACCCCCTGGTGATGGGGGGGCACCGGGGTGTTGGGATCCCTCGAGGTGTTGGGTTGGCCCAAGGTCTTGGGGTCCCATCAGGGTCTTGGGGTCTCATCAGGGTCTTGGGGTCCCATCAGGGCCTTGAGGGCCCCCCCCAATGTCTTAAGGTCAACCCCTAGGTCTTGGGGTCCCCCCGTGGTCTTTGGATCCCAACAAAGTATTGGGGTTCCCCCAATGTCTTAGGGTCAACCCCTAGGTCTTGAGGTCCCCCCCAATGTTTTAGGGTCAATGCTGAGGTCTTGGGGTCCCATCAAGGCCTTGAGGTGCCCCCCAATGTCTTAGGGTCAACGCAAATGTCTTGGGGTCCCATCAAGGTCTTGGGGTCCCATCAAGGTCTTGGGGTTCCACCAAGGCCTTGGGGTCCCCCCCAATGTCTTAGGGTCAACCCCTAGGTCTTGGGGTCCCCCCGTGGTCTCTGGATCCCAACAAAGTCTTGGGGTGCCCCCAATGTCTTAGGGTCCCCCCCCCAATGTGCTAGGGCAACGCTCATGGCTTGGGGTCCCACCAAGGTCTTGGGGTCCCATCAAGGTCTTGGGGTCCCCCCCGGTTTCTTAGGGTCAACCCCTAAGTCTTGGGGTCCCCCCAATGTGTTAGGTTCAACCCCCATGTCTTGGGGTCCCCCAAAGGTCTTGGGATTGCCCCTAGGTCTTGGGGTCCCCCTCAATGTTTTAGGGTCAACGCCCAGGTCTTGGGGTCACCCCCTATGTCTTGGGGTACCACCAAAATCTTGGGGTCCCCCCAATGCCTCGGGGTCACCCCCTGTGTCTTGGGGTCAACCCCGAGGCGTTGGGGTCAACCCTAAGGTGTTGGGGTGCCCCCAGTGTCTTGGGGTCAACCCCTTGGTCTTGGGGTCCCCCAAAGGTCTTGGGGTGCCACCAAGGTCTTGGGGTCCCCCACCAGGTGTTGGGGTCCCCCCCAATGTCTTGGGGTCACCCCCAGGTCTTAGGGTCAGCCCCTAGGTCTTGGGGTCCCCCCCCCCAAGATCTTGGGGTC
>NW_023305034.1:0-1944 GCF_011077185.1 Oxyura jamaicensis | reverse complement strand
AGGGTCATATAGGGTGATACGGGGTCACAGAGGGTCACATGGGGTCACGTAGGGTCATATAGAGTGATATGGGGTCACACAGGGTCACATGGGGTCATGTGGGGTCATATAGGGTGATATGGGGTCATGTAGGGTCATATAGGGTGATACGGGGTCACACAGGGTCACATGGGGTCACACAGGGTCACACGGGGTCATATAGGGTCATGCAGGGTGGCATGGGGGTCATGTGGAGTCACATGTGAAGCCCTGCATGGCTTTAGCGCGTTTTGATCCGTTTTAGTGTGGTTTTGCTAAGTTTCTGTCTCCCAACAAAAACGTGAAACATTTTAAGATGTGTTTGGCATGATCTAACATGCTTTTAGCATGTTTTTGCCATGTTTCAGTGTCTCAGCAATGTTTTCACACGTGTTAGGATGGTTTTTGCAGGACTTAGCATGTTCTTGGCATGTTTTGGCATCGCAGCAAAACCTTCGCGTATTCTAACATACTGCTGGCATGATTTAGCATGTTTTTATCATACATTTATCATGTTTTTGGCACGTTTTAGTGTCTCAACAAAATTTTCCTGTGTTTGAACGTGTTCTAGCCATGACCTAGTGTGCTCTTGGTGAGTTTTAGCACATTTGGGGCATGTTTTTGGTGCGTTTTTGACATATTTTAGCATCTCAACAAAACTTCCGTGTTTATTAGTATGTCCTTGGCATGACAGCATCTTTTTTGGTAGCATGTTTTGGGCATGTTTTAGTGTCTTAGCAGAATTTTCATGTATTTTAGTATGTTCTTGGCATGACCTAACATGATTTTGTCATGTTTTGGCCTTTTTTGGTGTGTTTTGGCATGTTTTGATGCGTCTTGGCATGTTTTTGGCCTGTTTTGGGTGGGCTTTCTTGTGGTTTTGCATATTTTTAGGCATGTTTTTGCATGATTTTGACATGTTTTTGGTGTGTTTTCAGCGTGGGACTCACGGTTATCGTAGATGGGCTGGGAGAGGACGGGGGGCAGCGGGTGCAGCCCCCCTGGGCCGTGCACCCACACCTGGAAGCAGAGCCGCACCGCGCTCAGGTCGTACTCGCCACCGCGCTCCTCCGCCGGCACTGCCATGCACCAGTAAGAACCAGTCACCACCAGTAACCACCGGTCACCCCTGTCACTGTTCCCCCTGGCTGCTGGCTGAGCCCTCCCAGTGCTCCCAGTAACCTCTCGGGGCTTCCAGTAAGCTCCCATGGTTCCCAGTAAGCTCCCACTGCTCGCAGTAAGCTCCCAGTGCTGCTACTGATCCCTCCCAGTCCTCCCAGTAACCTCCCAGTAACTCCCAGTACCCTCAGCACCCCTCCCAGTAACCCTTAGTATACCTCCCAGTGCTTCCCAGTAGCCCCCAAAGCTTCCTGGAACTGTCAGCACCCTTATCAGTAACCCCCAGTATACCTCCCAGTGCTTCCCAGTAGCCCCCAATGCCCCCCAGACCACCCCAGCACCCCCAGCTCCCCACCAACCCCTCGCCCAGTAACCCCCAGTGCCTCCCAGTAGCCTCCCCAGCGCCTCCCAGTGCTCCTGGTACCGTTGAAGGGGTTGTTGTTGGTGCGGATGCGCTCGGCCACGGCTGCCTCCAGCTCTCGCTTCTTCACGCACTGGATGCCCAGGTTCTGGAAACTGCCCGGGGGCTCAGCATGACCCCCCAGAACCCCTCTCCCCAAATTTTAGGAACACCCCCCCCCGCCCCCCCCCAAGTCCCCAGGGACTCTCCAACCCCCCTGGGACATCCCCAGGACCCCAGACCTGCCCCCCAGGGTCCCTTCAGGACCCTGAAATTCCTCCAAGACCCCCTGGGACCCTCCCATTACCTGCAACCCCCCAAAAAATTGTGACCCCCCTGCAAAACCCAAGAATCCCCCAGACCGCTGGGACCCCCACAGAACCCTGGAGAACCCCCAACCCCCCCCC
>NW_023305033.1:546-3281 GCF_011077185.1 Oxyura jamaicensis | reverse complement strand
GTTCACTCAATCCCTCTGTCTATGTTACTGATAAAGATATTAAATGGTACCGGTCTCAAGATAGACACCTGAGGGACACCACTCATCAACAAACTCCACTTGGACATAGAGCCGTTGACCATTGCTCTCTGGGTGTGACCTTCAAGCCAACTCCTTATCCACTCAATGGTGCGCCCATCAAATGCATCTCTCTCCAATTTGGAGACCAGGATGTCATGGCAGACCATGTCAAAGGTCTTGCAGAAGTCCAAGTAGATGACATCGGTCAGTCTTCCCTTCCTGTCTGATGTGGTTACTCCATTGCAGAAAGCCACCAGAGTGGTCTGGCATAATTTACCCTTCTGGCGTAGAAGCCACGCTGGCTCTCTTGGATCACCTCTTTGTCTTGCATGTGCCTTGACACTGCTTCCAGAAGGATCTTTTCCATGATCTTGCCAGGCACAAAGGTTCCCGGGCTCCTCCTTTCTACCATTTTTAAAAATGGGAGTGATGTTTCCCTTTTTCCAGTCAGTACGGACTTCACCCAACTGCCAGGACTTTTCAGACATGATGGAGAGAGGCTTGGCAACTACATCAGCCAGTTCCCTCAGGACCCTGGGACGCATGTCATCAAGCCCCATAGACTTGTATTGTTGAGTTTCATCAGGTGGTCTCGAACCTGCTCTTCACTCACAGCGGGTGGGACTTTGCCCCCCAGCCTCTATCGGTGGGATCAGGGAAATGAAAGACTTTGGAAGCCTGACTGGCAGTGAATACTAAGACTAAGGCAAAGACGTTGCTGAGTCCCTCAGCCTTCTCCTTGTCTGTCATTACCAGTTCACCCTTCTCATTCATCAGAGCGGGGGTAAACTCTCCCTGGCCTTTCTTTTCTGAGCAATGTATTTATCGAATCCCTTCCTGTTATTTTTTGCTTCCCTTGCCAAGCTCAGTTCCATCCATTTCTTGGCTTTCTTATCCCATCCCTGCACATCCAAAACTGAAGCATGTGAGAGGGCCTCAGAAAAGGAACCCTGGATCCATAGAAGCCACTTGGGAAACAAAACTTAGAGGTAGGAAGCACACTTTTGTGGAGGAGCAGAGCTGATGGGCACATCGAGAAAATAATAATAATAATAAAAATAATAATAATAAAATAAAATAAAACTGCAACAAAGTGCACCTTGTAAGTACGCACTGGCCATGACGAAGAGTGAATATCCAGGGAAACAACTGGTTTTGTTGCTAGAGACTGAGGCAAGGAAGGCATCAAGTGCCTCTGCCTTTACCTCATCTCTTGTCACAGAGATGCCTCACGGGAGGCATACAAGATTAGGAGTTTGCTTTTTTATTAAAAAAAAAAAAAAATGCTGCATGTTCCTTGGTTGTCAATAGGAAAACCCCTTCTGCACCTGTGTGCAGCCAGGTCTCTAAGGAAAGCAGGGAGGAGCTGATGCAAAGGGGCTGTAACATCCAGCTGGGCAGACTTGAGTGAAGGCTGGGGTTAGGAAATGAGAAGCAAGCGCCAGGTGGCCCAGGAGAGAAATGTCAGGGCTGGGGTGGTGAGGAGCAAGGTTGTCTATGCAGCATCAGACCTCGAGAGTCTGCTTTTCCTCCCTAGAAAGCTCTCCAAGGGAGATCAAGATCAATTAGGGAATAATGCTCCAAACCAACATTCAAATCAGCGCATACTTTAAGATGAGAAAAGATTTTTATGAGGTGCTTTTTGAAACTTTCCTCCTTAACTACACCATGAAAGCTCTCCAATTAGCTGTACAAGCCTTGAAGTCTTGAACAAAGCTATGCAAGAGATGTTAGGAGTTTCTTCATTTGAACGAGTTGCATGCTGTCTTCTGGTGCTGAGGCCATGATGCTGAGGGACAGAGAGGGTAATGATGCCACTGCTTGAGAAAGTCATTTCAGAAGGAAAAGTTGAAGTGCCTTGGAGTATTAATGGGCCCCACTGAGGGCTGTTACTAACAAAGCCACCCCAGGGACTTTGGTAGTGCAGCTAATTGAGGCCATGATTCCAGACAGGCAAAGGCACTGTGCTGCCAAATGTCTTGGTTTGCTTTGATGAAGCAGAAGGGCCAAGGCCTACCAGCAGGTACTGGAGGGGAGATCCTGTACCCCATGTGTGGCTCAGGGCTGAGTCAAAGAGGCCCCACTGCAATGCCTACATCTCATCTCCTCATCAGCTCTAGACAAAGGGACAAAACCTGAGGGCTGTTGGGGCCTGCCATTCTTGCCAGCACCCTCTGCCTTCTCCTCTGCAGGCTTCCCTGTGCTGTCCCACACTTTCACCTATTTCCTGGAAGTCTGCACACACCCATCTCTGTTCACCACCTTGCTCTCATCCCAGCATTCCCATCATTTCACCCATGTCTCGTCAACCCTCACCAGCTGATCCTTGAAACACAAAGGCATGGTGTGATCACAGACACTCTTTGGGTGACCTCTGGCACCACAGCACGACCCTTAGTGGGACATTTCTTCCTCCTCATGGCCAGTGCCAACCTTCCAAGGTACACTTGGTGGCAGTTTTTTTTCTCTCCTGCTCTTTCCTACGACCAAAGAAAGCTCCATCAGGGTGGAAACCACTCCTAAAGTAGGCATCCCAACCCATCAGGCTCCTTGCGGCCTGTCAGCCAAGCAGACACAAGTCACCTCACCAGCATCTTCCAAGCCATGGGCCTGCTGCTGGCCTTGCATCTTCTTGGCTAGACACAGCCAAGCCTTGTGCCTCCTGCTTTCCTGTC
>NW_023305033.1:0-446 GCF_011077185.1 Oxyura jamaicensis | reverse complement strand
CCAGCATCTTCCAAGCCATGGGCCTGCTGCTGGCCTTGCAGCTTCTTGGCTAGACACAGCCAAGCCTTGTGCCTCCTGCTGTCCAGTCACCAACTCAAGCAGAAGGGGCATGGCAACCCATACTGGGCCCTTCTTTCTGTCTGGGTCCTCGTGGGTATGGAGGCAGAGGGGATCCCACACTCAGCATGCCAACCAGGTGCCTTCTGCTGGCCTACCAGGGCCACTGGCAGGTGTCAGCCCAAAAGTACAGATCCCAGGTAGGAGTCAAGGGTGACCTGTCAGCTACAGAGAGAAGTGACCTCACAGTCCCTTTCTGTGACACGTTCCTGCTGCTTCCCTATCAGCTCAGAGACAAAAGTGACCTCACAGTCACTGCCACAGTCACATTCCTCCTGCTGTAGCAGGAGATCCTGAGGAAGAGCTGAGCTCCTCAGAGCATTCCCACC
>NW_023305032.1:0-1071 GCF_011077185.1 Oxyura jamaicensis | reverse complement strand
CCAGGTGCCTTCTGCTGGCCTACCAGGGCCACTGGCTGATGGCAGCCGAAAAGTACAGATCCCAAGTAGGAGTCAAGGGTGACCTGTCAGCTACAGAGAGAGGGGACCTCACAGTCCCTTTCTGTGACACGTTCCTGCTGCTGCCCTATCAACTGCAGGGACAGAAGTGGCCTCACAGTCACTGCCACAGTCACATTCCTCCTGCTGGGGCAGGAGATCCTGAGGCAGAGCTGAGCTCATCAGAGCATTCCCACCCATCTCCTCCTTGTGGCCTACACTCCCGTCACATCCATGGCCCCTCACATTCATCTCTGAATGCCACGTGGCTGCACGGCATCTTCATGGTTCCCATCTTGCTCCAAGGGAACAAAAACCTCAAGTTAATGTTTAGCAGAGGGGTTGAAGGTGAGCAGGTTAATGCACAGGAGGACAGGGTTTGGATGTCAGCTTTCATGTATGGCATTAGGGACTACGGTGAACCTTTCTGGGTTAGAGATTAAGCAAATGTGTAGTGGGAGGGTTTGGTGTTCTGCGTGGGGTGTCAGTCTGTGGTTAGAGTATGGGCAAGCTCTTTGGCTTAGGGTTTTGTTTAGGTCTGCAAGAAGACCTCAGAGCATTTTGATGCTCGTGTGAAAGGCAGGGATCAGGGTGAGCAGGAGAGGAAATGGAATGGAAAGGGGTTATGGACTAATTTGGGCTTCAAGGGATATTGTGGTCCAACATTAGAGCAGTGGATTCCTGTCAGGGTGTGGAGTGGCATTTAGATTTTGGTATGAATGTTGCTGGTTCAAATAGGGTAAGGGCCTCACAGGACTGCTTTATGGTGGGATCAACATTACCTGAACATTCTAACCTCTCCAAAACCAAGCTCCTCTTCCAGCTTCAGCTGACCAAGCACCTCTTCCTTCCCCCATATCTCACATCTCTCCTGGCCAGGCTTCTCCTGACTTCCCCATACCAGTCTTCTTCTTAGGGGCAGCTTTCTGATGTCTTTCATGAACTCAGAGTAGCTGTCTCACCTCTGTTGGCTACTCTGTTCCTGAGAAAGAAGCAGCTCCTAAGCCAGCATGG
>NW_023305031.1:959-1566 GCF_011077185.1 Oxyura jamaicensis | reverse complement strand
CCCGGGGGGGGGGCGGAGGGGGGGGATGGCTGCTTCCGACGGGTCTCGGTGTGCCGGTACGGAGGGGGCGTGGAGGACCGGGAGGGGGGGGGGACGGGACGTTAACGGCTTCGCTCTTCCTCGCCCGCGGGCCGCTGCCGCCGGCCGCCCTTCAGTTGCTACAGCACTGGCTCTTGTTCTGCTGGCTCTGCTCGTGAAGGTCCACGCCTCTGCTCCTCCCCGCCGCGCCGCTCGTGCTCTGGGGCTCGCTCTTTGGCAGCTTCTTGGCTGGGGGGGGGGGCCCCAGGGGGGGGGGGGGGGGCACGTCAGGAGGCGCTCAGCACCGCGGGGACGCACCCGCACGGGCACACCTCAGCACAGCCCGGCTGCCCCCGTGCTTCCCAGAGGGGGGGGAAAAGCCCCCCCGGGAGGTCCCCCCGGGAGGTCCCCCCTGCTCCCCGTGGGGCAGGACCCCCGGGAGCTCTGCCCCACGCAGCCCGGCTCCCCCCAGCAGCCCCCCCAGGCTCACCGATGGCCAGGAAGAGGTCGTTGACGTTCATCGCCGTCTTGGCCGACGTCTCCATGAACAGCAGGCTGTTGTCGTCTGCGTAGGCCTGCGCCTCCTGCA
>NW_023305031.1:0-859 GCF_011077185.1 Oxyura jamaicensis | reverse complement strand
CCCCCCCCCCCCCCAGCCCGCCTGAGGGGTCGGCGGCCACCCCACGCGGCCACAACCCGGCCCCGAGGAGAGCCCGGGACCGTTCCTCACCTCGTACTCCACCATGCGCTTGCTGGCCAGATCGGCCTTGTTGCCGGCCAGGGCGATGACGATGCTGGGGCTGGCTTGTCTCTGCAGCTCCTTCACCCATGTCTTCGCCCGCGCAAACGTTTCCTAACGGCAGAAGCCGGGGCTCGAGGCCGAGTCCTCCGGTGGCGGCGCCTCACCGGGACCCCCGCCGGGCCCCGAGCTGCCGCCATCCACCCCCTCCCTGTTGCTCTGCGGCGCCGCCCCCGGGGGCCCTCACCTGGTTGGTGATATCGTAGACCACGATGGCCGCCTGCGCCCCCCGGTAGTACATGGGGGCCAGGCTGTGGTACCGCTCCTGGCCGGCCGTGTCCCAGATCTCAAACTTCACCGTCGTGTCGTCCAGGCAGACGGACTGTGTGAGGAACGCCGCTGGAGGGACGGAGGGAGGGAGGGAGGGGAGCATTAGCATCAAACAGCGGCCCCCCCCGGCACCCTGCCTGCCCCCAAAACCCCCCCAGGGGGACGCAGACCCCCAGTGCCCTGCCTGCCCCCAAACACCTCCGGGGGGTGCAGACCCCCAGCGCCCTGCCTGCCCCCAAAACCCCCCCAGGGGGACGCAGACCCCCAGTGCCCTGCCTGCCCCCAAACACCCCCCCGGGAGGATGCAGACCCCCAGTGCCCTGCCTGCCCCCCCCCAGCCCTGGAGGGGCGCGGAGCTGGGCTTGCAGGGTGCCCCCAGCCCCTTGGGTACCACCGAGATGCTCCGCGGAGGCGGCAGCGCGCATCGGGG
>NW_023305030.1:1231-2636 GCF_011077185.1 Oxyura jamaicensis | reverse complement strand
CACACACGCGTGTCACAGTGGCACACACATGTCCTGGTGGCACACACGTGTCCTGGTGGCACATAAGTGTCCTGGTGGCACACGTGTCCCAGTGGCACACACATGTCACAGTGGCACACACGTGTCCTGGTGGCACACACACGTGTCCTGGTGGCACACACATGTTCCAGTGGCACACACGCGTCCAGGTGGCACACGTGTGTCCCAGTGGCACATACATGTCCTGGTGGCACACACGCATGTCACACTGGCACGCACATGTGCAGATGGCACACACAAGTCCCAGTGGCACATAAGTGTCCAGGTGGCACACATGGCTCCTGGTGGCACACATGCGTGTCCCAGTGGCACACACACGTCATGGTGGCACACACGTGTCCCGTTGGCACACGCACGTCCCGGTGCCACACACACACATCCTGGTGGCACACACACGTGTCCCGTTGGCACACACATGTCCGGGTGGCACACACACATGTTCCAGTGGCACACACGTGTCCTGGTGACACACACACGTCCCAGTGGCACATAAGTGTCCAGGTGGCACACATGGCTCCTGGTGGCACATGCGTGTCCCAGTGGCACACACATGTCATGGTGGCACGTGTCCAGGTGGCACATACACGTGTCCCGTTGGCACACACACGTCCCGGTGGCACACACACACACACGTGTCCTGGTGGCACACACACATCCCAGTGGCACATAAGTGTCCAGGTGGCACACGTGGGTCCTGGTGGCACATGTGTGTCCCAGTGGCACACACACGTCCTGGTGGCACACACGTGTCCCATTGGCACACGCACGTCCCGGTGCCACACACACACCCTGGTGGCACACACGTCTGGGTGGCACACACGTATCCTGGTGGCACACGTGTCCTGGTGGCACACAGGTGTCCCGTTGGCACACACATGTCCGGGTGGCACACGCACATGTTCCAGTGGCACACACGTGTCCTGGTGACACACACACGTCCCAGTGGCACATAAGTGTCCGGGTGGCACATGTGGGTCCTGGTGGCACACGTGTCCCGTTGGCACACACATGTCCGGGTGGCACACACACGTGTCCCAGTGGCACACACACATGTCCGGGTGGCACACACACGTGTCCCGTTGGCACACACACGTGTCCTGGTGGCACACACACGTGTCCCAGTGGCACACACATGTCCCGGTGCCGCACACACACACGTGTCCTGGTGGCACATACATGTCACAGTGGCACATAAGTGTCCTGGTGGCACACACGTGTCCAGGTGACACACATGGGTCCTGGTGGCACACACGTCCCGTTGGCACACACACGTGTCCCGTTGGCACACACACGTCCCGGTGCCACCCCCCCCCACCCCCACCCCATGGTGGCACCCCATGCCCCCCACCCCCAAGTCATACCCCCA
>NW_023305030.1:0-1131 GCF_011077185.1 Oxyura jamaicensis | reverse complement strand
TGGGCAGGATCCTGCTGACGGTGGTGGTGATCTTCCGCATCCTGATCGTGGCCATCGTGGGCGAGACGGTGTACGAGGACGAGCAGACCATGTTCACCTGCAACACCCTGCAGCCCGGCTGCCGCCAGGCGTGCTACGACCAGGCCTTCCCCATCTCCCACATCCGCTACTGGGTCTTCCAGATCATCCTGGTGTGCACGCCCAGCCTCTGCTTCATCACCTACTCCGTGCACCGGGCGGCCAAGCGCCGCGAGCGCCGCCGCTCCTTCCCCCTCCGCCCTCTCCCCGAGCCGCCGGCGCCCGCCGAGGAGGCCAAGGAGCCGCCGCCGAGCGCGGCCCCGCGGGGCTCCAAGGCCGGGGGGCGGCTGGAGGGGGGGGTCTCGCGCTTCTACGTGCTGCAGGTGGCCTTCCGCAACGCGCTGGAGATGGGCTTCTTGGCCGGCCAGTATTTCCTCTACGGTTTCCGCGTGCCGGCCAGCTTCGAGTGCGACCGCTACCCCTGCGTCAAGGAGGTGGAGTGCTACGTGTCGAGGCCCACCGAGAAGAGCGTCTTCCTCGCCTTCATGTTCGCCGTCAGCGGCGTCTGCGTCCTGCTCAACCTGGCCGAGCTCAACCACCTGGGCTGGCGCGAGGTGCGCCGGGCGGCCGCGCGGGGGGCGAGGCGGCGCCGCGAGACCCCCGGGACGGGCCGAGGAAAGAAGGACGGGGAGGGAGCCCCCGCGGCTCCCCCCGGACGGACGCAGTCCAGCGAGTCGGCCTACGTCTGAGACCCCCCCCCCCCCCCAAAAAAATGTGGACCCGAAAAGGATTTGTGGGGGTGGTTGGAAGGGGGGGGGGGGACCCCGCCCCTTCCCCCCCAGGATTTGGGGGTTTTGGGGGTCTCCTCTTTGACCCCCCCCCCATGGGATTTGGGGGTTTGGGGGGCCTCCTCCTTGATCCCCACCAGGATTTGGGGGCCTCCTCCTTGACGCCCCCCAGGATTTAGGGGTTTTGGGGGTCTCCTCCTTGACCCCCCCCCATGGGGTTTGGGGGGCCTCCTCCTTGATCCCCACCAGGATTTGGGGGCCTCCTCCTTGACCCCCCACCCCCATGGGATTTGGGGGTTTGGGGGGCCTCCTCCTTGATCCCCAC
>NW_023305029.1:0-1093 GCF_011077185.1 Oxyura jamaicensis | reverse complement strand
CGGGCGGCTGCTGCTGCTGCTGCTGCTGCAGGTGCTGGAAGTGCTGCTGGCGGGCGCGCATCTCCGCGTACTTCAGCTGCTCCATGTGGAAGGCCTGGCGGTCCGCCAGCAGCTGCTGCCGCTGGTATTCCAGCTACGGGGAGGCACGGGGGGGGGGGGGTAAGGGAGAGGGTGCCGGGGGGGGGGGGGGGACGCCCGGGGTCTGGGCCCCCTCCCCCCCCCCCCCCCCGCCGCTCACCGCCTCGCGCTCCCGGTCCATGATGGTCTCGAGCTCCTCGAAGTGCCGCAGTTTGATCTCCAGCTTCTTCATCTGCGTCTCCACCAGCAGCGCCACCAGCGACTTGATCTTCCGCTCCTCCACGGCCGCCAGGTGCTGAGGGGATGGGGCGGGGGTCAGCACCTGCAGGAACCCCCCCCCAACACACACACACACACACAGAGCCCCCCCCACCCCAAACCCCCCACCCCGCACCTTGGCTTTCACAGCAGCTGC
Source organism: Oxyura jamaicensis (assembly GCF_011077185.1). Taxonomy (NCBI): domain Eukaryota; kingdom Metazoa; phylum Chordata; class Aves; order Anseriformes; family Anatidae; genus Oxyura; species Oxyura jamaicensis. The sequence goes on along the minus strand of NW_023305029.1, from coordinate 600 downwards.
GGCCAGCGCGGCGGCGGCGGCGGTGGAGAGGTTCCCCTCGCCGATGTCCCGCTCCACCTTCGCCTTGCGCTCGGCCTCAGGCTCCGGTGGCTCCTTGGGCACCTCATCCTGCGCCTCCTTCGCCTCCTTCTCCTTCTCCAGGTCACCTGCGCGGGGCAGGGGTGGTTAGCGAGGGGTGGCTGGGGGGGGAGCTCTGCACCCCCTGCCTGGCCAGGCCTCCACTCACCTGCGCCATCGCTGTCGCCCTTGTCCGACTCCTTCTCACCCTCCGGCTCCTTGCCCTTCTCCTCCTCCTTCTTGGCCATGTCCCCCAGTTTCTCCTTCGCCTCCTCCTCGGCGGTGCCATCCCGGGGCTCCTGGGGGAGAGACCAGAGCCGCCTGTTCGCCCCCCTCCACCTCCCGCATCCCCACCCTGCGCCCCCAGCCCCGCTACCTTCGCCTCCTTCTTCTCTTCCGCCGGCTGCGCCTCCGCCCGCGCCTCCTCCGTGCCGCTCTCCTCTGGGGACACGAGCGCAGGGTGAGCCCCCCCCTCTCCAAAACCCACTGCATGGAGCCCCCCCCCCCCCCAGTACCCCCCCAGGCGGTACCTATCCGCTCCGG
>NW_023305028.1:0-1895 GCF_011077185.1 Oxyura jamaicensis | reverse complement strand
AAAAAAAAAAAAGCTGCATGTTCCTTGGTTGGAAATAGGAGAACCCTTTCTGCACCTGTGTGCAGCCAGGTCTCTAAGGAAAGCAGGGAGGAGCTGATGCCAAGGGGCTGTAACATCCAGCTGTGCAGACTTGAGTGAAGGCTGGGGTAAGGAAATGAGAAGCAAGCACCAGGTGGCCAAGGAGAGCAATGTCAGGGCTGGGGTGGTGAGGAGCAAGGTTGTCTCTGCAGTGTCAGACCTCAAGAGTCTGCTTTTCCACCCTAGAAAGCTCTCCAAGGGAGATCAAGATCAATTAGGGAATAATGCTCCAAACCAAAAGTCAAATCAGCGCATCCTTTAAGATGAGAAAAGATTTTTATGAGGTGCTTTTTGAAGTTTTCCTCCTTAACTACACCATGAAAGCTCTCCAATTAGCTGTACAAGCCTTGAAGTCTTGAACAAAACTATGCAAGAGATGTTCGGAGTTTCTTCATTTGAACGAGTTCCATGGTGTCTTTTGGTGCTGAGGCTATGATGCTGAGGTACTGAGAGGAGAATGATGCAGTTGCTTCAGAAAGTCAAGTCAGAAGTAAAAGTTGAAGTGCCTTGGAGTATTAATGGGCCCCACTGAGGGCTGTTACTAACAAAGCCACCCCAGGGACTTGGTAGTGCAGCTAATTGAGGCCATGATTAGAGACAGGTAAAGGCACTGTGCTGCCAAATGTCTTGGTTTGCTTTGATGAAGCAGAAGGGCCAAGGCCTACCAGCAGGTACTGGAGGGGAGATCCTGTACCCCATGTGTGGCTCAGGGCTTTTCCTGGGCATCTGTGGTATGGGGTGGGCAGTGTGAGGCCATGAGAAGAAGAGTGGTATGACACCTCCGTTTGCACAGGGTTGCAAGGAGGCAAAGAGGCCCCATTGCAATGCCTACATCTCATCTCCTCATCAGCTCTAGACAAAGGGACAAAATCCCCAGGGCTGTTAGGTCCTGCCAATCTTGCCAGCACCCTCTGCCTTCTGCTCTGCAGGTTTCCCTTTGCAGTCCCACACTTTCACCTATTTCCTTTAGGTCTGCAGACACCCATCTCTGTCCACCACCTTGCTCTCATCCCAGAATTTCCATCATTTCACCCATGTCTCGTCAACCCTCACCAGCTGATCCTTAAAACACAAAGCCATGGTGTGATCACGGACACTCTTTGGGTGACCTCTGGCACCACAGCACTACCCTTAGTGGGATATTTCTTCCTCCTCAAGGCCAGAGCCAACCTTCCAGGGCACACTTTATGGATATTATTTCCCTCCTACTCTTTCCTATTACCAAAGAAAGCTCCGTCAGGATGGAAACCACTCCCAAAGTAGGCATCCCAACCCATCAGGCTCCTTGCGGCCTGTCAGCACACCAGACACAAGTCACCTCACCAGCATCTTCCAAGCCATGGGCCTGCTGCTGGCCTTGCAGCTTCTTGGCTAGACACAGCCAAGCCTTGTGCCTCCTGCTGTCCAGTCACGGACTCAAGCAGAAGGGGCAGGTCAACCCATACTGGGGCCTTCTTTCTGTCTGGGTTCTCGTGGGTATATAAGCAGAGGGGATCCCACACTCAGCATGCCAACCAGGTGCCTTCTGCTGGCCTACGAGGGCCACTGGCTGATGGCAGCCCAAAAGTACAGATCCCAGGTAGGAGTCAAGGGTGACCTGTCAGCTACTTCAGGCAGAAGTGACCTCACAGTCACTGCCACAGTCACATTCCTCCTGCTGGTGCAAAAGATGCTGAGGCAAAGCTGACCTCTCTAGTCCTTAAGGAACTAGGGATTCCCATTCTGGGTTAGAGAGTAAACAGAGATGTAATGGGAAGTTCTGGTGTTCTTCTGTGGTTTGTGTATGGGCATGCATTATGGTTTAGGGTTTTGTTTAG
>NW_023305027.1:0-1905 GCF_011077185.1 Oxyura jamaicensis | reverse complement strand
GGGCACCTCGTCCCCGTGCTGCAGGGGCTCAGGCTGCGTCCTGGCCCTGCTCGGCTGGGGGGGCGGCCCTGGGGGGGGCAGTGGGGGGCGAGGAGGGGGACGGGCTGGTGGCCTCCACCAGCGCCGCGTCCCGGCAGCCCAGGCAGGCGCCCAGCTTCTCCCGCGAGGCACCGGGGGCGAAGACGAACTCGTAGGAGAAGCCGGCCAGCACCGCACCCAGCACCGGCCCCAGCCAGTACACCTGGGGGGGCCGGGTCAGGGGGCGCCCGAGGGTGGGGGACGTGCTCAGGGGCTGCCGGGGGGATGTGGGGGTCTGGGGGTGTCCCAGGAAGGGGGAACGTGGCAGCAGGGGTACCCTAACGGTGCCAGGGGATGCTGGGGCACAGCCCTAGGGATGGGGGCGATGGGGCGGGGGGGGCACACTGGTGACAGAGGCTGACTGGAGGGACCTGCACTAGGGGTGAGGGCCCGGGGGGGGGGGTCCCACGTTTGGGATGGGGACACCAGGAGGGCCCTACCCCAAGGCTGGGGACGGGGGGACCTGGTCCTGTGCTGGCGGCACCAGGAGGACCCAATCTGGGGGTGCAGCTGAGGGTGAGAAGAGCTCCCTGTCCTGGGGGAACGATGGGACGGGGGAGTTCCGCGATGCCGCCAGGGGCCCCTGTCCCCACAGCAGGGTCTTGAGGAAGGGGGGAAGGGGACACGACACCTGGGGGTGCCACCGACTCACCCAGTGGTCGTCCCAGATGCCGGTGACGATGGCGGGCCCCAGCGAGCGGGCTGGGTTCATGCTGCCCCCTGAGAACGGCCCCTGCGGGCAGGGGGTCAGGGCTGGGCGGGGGGCCAGGAGCCCCAGGGCCGGGGTGGGGGCACACGGGGGGGGGTCCTTACCGCAGCCAGGGCGCCGGCAGCCACAGCGCTGCCCAGGGCCAGCCCGGTGGGGCCGGATGCCCGGTCAGCGGTGGCGAAGGCGGCGAGCGCCAGCTGGAAGGTGGCGAAGGTCTCCCAGCCCCACGCCTGCCCCGCTGTCCCTGCCGCGCTCACCTGTGGCCACAGCACGGCCTCAGCGCCTGCCGGCACCGGGCCGGGGACAGGCATGGGGCCGGGGGCCGCTCTCACCCTGGTGACCAGGCTGGCATCGTCCGGCAGCGCCGAGCGCGCGGCGGCGGAGGCCAGCACGGCCCCGGTGCACTGGGCCAGGAGCGCGGCGGCCCCGCGCAGGGCGCTCAGTTTGCGGGTGCAGAGCAGCGCCAGCGTCAGCGCCGGGTTGGCCTGGGGCGCCCCGAGGGTGCAGGCCAGCGCCGCGGCCACCAAGCCCCCCGCCAGCGCCGGTGGCAGGGGGCCGGGGGCCGCTGAGGCGCCCAGCACCACCCCCACGAAGATGAGCGTCGCCGTCGCCTCCGCCAGCACGGCCCGCCAGAAGCAGCCGCTGCGCAGCTCCTGGGGGTGCAGGGCACCGGGGTGCCATGGAGAGGGGTGCGAGGTGACGGGGCGCCATGGTGATGGGGGACGTTGGTGACAGGGGACGTTGGTGACAGGGTGCCATGGTGACGGGGTGCCATGGTGACAGGGGACCTTGGTGATGGGGTGCCATGGTGACGGGGGACGTTGGTGACAGGGTGCCATGGTGACAGGGGACGTTGGTGACAGGGTGCCATGGTGACGGGGCGCCTTAGCAACATGGTACCGAAGTGATGGGGTGCCATGGTGATGGGGGGCCTTGGTGACTGGTTGCCATGGCGATGGGGGGACCTTAGTGATGGGGTGCCATGGCAACGGGACGCCTCAGCACCCGGGAGCCGTGGTGACGGGGGTCCTTGGCAATAAGGCCATAATTGGTAACTGGGTCGCCATGGCAACTGTGGGGGTGCTGAGGTGGGGTCAGGGCCATGGCTGGGGGCACAC
>NW_023305026.1:620-4978 GCF_011077185.1 Oxyura jamaicensis | reverse complement strand
GGGGGGGGGCCGGCGGCGGACTCCGGGGCAGCTCCGGGCCTGGCGGCGGCAGCGACGGGACGGGAACGGGGTCGGGCCGGGGCCGGTCGGGGCTCGGGGGCTCCGCTACGGGCTCGGGGCTCGGCGCGGCCTCGCTCCCACAATGCCCCGCGCGCTCCGGCGGCGGCGGCGCCCAGCGCTGGTGACGCAGCAAAAACCCCGCCGCGCCGCCTCCCGCCGCTGCGCATGCGCACGGCCTGCCCGCCGCCGGCCTCCCCCCCTCTCCGCGCAGGCGCCGCCCGCGCCCCGCCCCTCCCCGCGCGCGCGGGCTCCGGCTCCCTCCTCCCTTCTAGCAGCTTCTCGAGGCGCAGGCGCGTTGCGCGCAGGGGGCGGGGCCGGCGGTTGCCAGGGTGACGGGAGGAGGGGGTGGGGGCGCGGTTGCCGTGGAGACGAGGAGCTCGGCGGTTGCCATGGCGACGGGGGAGGCCCGGGCCTAGGCCTGGATCCCAGACCCGGGCCTAGGCCTGGATCCCAGACCCGGGCCTAGGCCCGGCGGGGCCCCGCAGCCTCCCCGCGGTGCCGGTTCTGCCCCCGCCGTTAATTCGCTGCTCCCCTGCCCGGCCCCGTGCCTCCTGCTGAGGCCAAGGGGGCAGGGGGGCCGCGGAAGGCCCCCAGCTCCCTGCAGAGCCACGGCCCTGCTCCTCCCGCCCCGCTCCCCCCGCGAGGTCCCCACCAAGCGCTGCCCGGGGGAGGCCAACACGGGACCCCCGGGGGCTGCCCCGGCCCCGCTCCCCTCACGGCCCCCCCCGAGGCTCTGGGCCAGGCGCGAGGAAGGAAGCGGGGAGCAGGCAGGTGCTCTTCCGCCCCGGTAGGACGCGCCAGGGTATCGGGGCCGGGATCTCCCCGAGAGGAAGGCTCCACCCTGGGGCCTCGGCTGGCAGGGAAGGGTCAGCGGCAAGGCCAAAACAGAGGGGGAAAGCGTTTCACCAACAATAAGCCACAACTTTTATTAATGGATAGAAATAGTACAAATTTTAAATTTAGTTTCATTTTACTTTTCTCTGAAACACCAAAAAAGGCTCCTCCCTCCTGACGGCTACATCGTCAACTCCTGCGGAGAGAAAGACGAGTCAGGGGCCAGCTTCCAACAGCCCCCCCCCGGCCCGCAGCCCCCGGCCCCGCGCAGGGACCTGCTCCCAGCCAGCCCCGCGCCCCCTGCCCTGCCTCGCACAACCCCAAGCTCTCGCTCTGCTTGCGCCCGCAGGGAACGAGGCGCCGCACGCACGTCTCCCCCCCAGGGGAGTCCCGCTTCCAGCCCCGCTGCCCCCCCAGCCCCCCCCGGCACTCACCATTATAGCATTTACAATGTCGTTACTGTTGTTCTTCAGGGCACGGACTGCCTTTGCTCGGGACACGTTGGCCTGCGACATGACCAGCTCGATGTCTTTCACCTCGACACCGGTTTCGTCAACCTGAGGAGACAGATCCCAGGGCTGACGGCAGCCGAACGCGGACTTTGCTCCGTGCCCGGCGGAGGAAAATGGGATCGCGAGGATCGGGGTCGCTCCCCCTCAGGCCCCAGGAAGCTTTGGGGCAGGCCCCAGCCCTGCGGACACTCCTCTGGCAGGGACTGGGACCAGACCCTCGGGGGGCGGCCCCCGCACCTCCTTTTGCCCCCAAGGCAAGGGGAAGGAAAGAAAACCGCGTGTCGGAACGCCAACTCTGGGGGCGGCCGGGGAGGAGGCTCAGGCAGGAGCGGCAGGTAAGGCGACGAGCCTGCAAATCCAGCCCCCGCCTCCAGAGCTCCCCGGGGCGCCTCCGGGCCCCCGCAGAGAAACGGCCACGGGCAGGGGACGGCCGGGGAAGCGCCCGGCCCCGCAGGGCTACAGCAAGGAAGGCTCACCTCTTCTTCCTCGCTCTCCTCCTGCACAGTGGGGGTCTGTGTGTTCTCTTGGATGTTTGAGACGGCTTCTCCTTGCACTTTGAACTTCTCGGCGGCTGCCAGCTGGGCCTGCTGGGACAGGTCTTCGATCTGCAGGAGGGAAGGAGCGTGAGCGAGGCCGGCCCTGCGTGGTGGGGGGGTGCCAGCCCCCGCTGAGCGCCGCGGGCCCGCCCGCAGCACCCTGGGGAGCGGCAGCGGGGGGCGAGCCCCGGCACCGCGCAGCTCAGCGGCCGGCCACGCGGCCGGCTCACCTTCGCTTCGCCGAAGACTATGTAGGTGTCTGACGCGGGGCTCTTGTACACGTCGGGCTTTGTGATGACGAAGAGGATGTTCTTGGATTTCCGGATGGTGACCCTGGTGACTCCTGTGACCTGGCGAAGGCCCAGCTTAGACATCGCCTGGCAAACAAGCGAGGAAGGGAGTGAGGCGAGGGGCTCCTGGGGCAGCCCAGCCCGCTCGTCTGCCGCCCAGGGGCCGCGTCCAGGAACCGGAGCTCTCACGCACGGGGCAGCGTGCGTTTCAGCGCTGCCAAGAGCGTTCCTTTTTGACTGATGCGACGCTGGAAGCCTGGGGGGGGGGGGGGGAAGCTTTCTCCCCCCCAGGACTGGCGCAGGTCCATGCCATGACCTGCAGCGACCCAGCCGCAAGGACTGTGGCTGCGATCAGGGACGTCCCCTGGCCTCGGGGCCTAACGAGGGTGGGAAATCGCGGAAACCTCTCCTGCTACGGTGCCAGGGCGGGAGGAGAGGAGCTGCTGCCCCCAGCAGGTTTGCCATGCGAGCACCCCAACACCCAGGGACGCCCGGGCTGTTTGCTGCAGCCAGCTCTGGCCCATCCGCCCCCCACCTCACCTTCCGTGCTTTCTTTTCGCTCCGGCTCTGTTTTGCTTTGCTAACGGGTTCTTCATCTATCTCGGCTGCTGCTGCAAGCTGCGAGGGGAGCAAACGAGAGGCAGCGGTGACAACCCCGCGGCGGTGCTGGGGACTCTGCCCCGGCTCAGCGCGTGTCCCTCCTCCTCCCTACCTGCGCCTGCTGTGTCGTGGCCTGTGTGGAGTCTTGCTCTTCGAGCTCTGGGACGGATTCATCGCTGTCAGACTCTGTTCCGGACCCTACCGACAGGAACGCGTCAGCTTCTCAGCTCAGAGCCCCGCACGGGGCAGCAGGCGGGCCTGGGGACACCAGGAACCGCGCTGCCTCGGCGTGAACTCCGCTGCTGGCGCTGCCAGGAGCTGCCGCAGCTCCAACTTCCACCCCCGCCGCATTGCAGCCAGCGGGGCTGAGCAACACCTGGCGGGAGGCGCCCTCCCCGCAACCGCGGCAGGACCAGCACCGGGCACGAGCTGCGTCCTCCCGGCACTCACCGCACGGAAACTCCCCAGGAGAGTCCAAAACACCCGCACCGGGACGGTGCCCGGCCAGGCTGCGCTCCGCGGGGCTCCCAGAGCAGCGCGGGCGCTTGGAGGCTCGCTGCGACACCGGGCTCCAGGACGAGCACCGGCAGCAGCACCCCTCGGAACTCCTCGGGCCTGCCGAGGCTGCCGGCATTGCGGGAGCTGACGACGCAGCGAGGAAACGAGCCGCAGCTCGCCACGTGCTCGGGGCTGCCGCGCCTTTCTGAGACGGGGGACGATTGGGAGTGACCTGGAAGCCCCCTCCGCAGAAACGTTTTGGGGTCTCTGCCCGTCCTGAGAGCCGCTGGGTGCCCGGGAAGCCCCGGGGGCCGTCAGCTCCTGCAGCGCGCGATCCCCTCGCAAGCCGCAGCGTGGGTTTTTTTGCCGGCAGCGTGGCAGCGCCCAGAGCAGAACCGGGCACCTCCAGCACCACGCTCTCATGCAGCTGTTACCTGAATCCCGTCCCGTTTCCTTCTCGGGGAAGGGTCTCGGCACCCCCGGCCCCGCCGAGCCCGCGGCCGAGGTCCTGCCGCAGGCAGCCGGGGGGGGGGGGGGCGCCTGGGGGCCGCCAGCGGTGCCGGGCCCTGCCCTGCCCCAGCACCGCCCCGGCTCCGCTCGGCGGGCGGGGGGCAAACCGCGGCAGGCAGCAGCCGCAAGCACGCGGCTCTCCGCGGAGTTGGGAGCGTGAAGCCGGCTCAGGCAGCAGCCGCAACGCCCGCGCGGGGGCCACGCCGTGCTCCGTGCCCCAGAACACGCCGTTAGTGCCGCGGGACCGGGCCGGCAGCGCTGGGCGGGCAGGCGGGGCTCAGCCCCTGCCTCCGCCGGCCCTGCCCACGCCGCGCCGCCACCGGGGTCCCGCGGTGGGGGGGGGACACACGGGGGGAGGTGGGGGTTAGTATCTGGTGGGCGGCCAGTGACACTCCATGCACACGGCAAACGGGGGCGGGCGGTACCCTTGTCGTTCCTCAGCACGGGCGGCTTGGCTGCGGGAGCCGGGGGGGGCGCAGCGGGGGCCACGGCGGCTCGGGGGGGGAGCTCCACCAGGA
>NW_023305026.1:0-520 GCF_011077185.1 Oxyura jamaicensis | reverse complement strand
TCTGCCCGTCCTGAGAGCCGCTGGGTGCCCGGGAAGCCCCGGGGGCCGTCAGCTCCTGCAGCGCGCGATCCCCTCGCAAGCCGCAGCGTGGGTTTTTTTGCCGGCAGCGTGGCAGCGCCCAGAGCAGAACCGGGCACCTCCAGCGCCACGCTCTCATGCAGCTGTTACCTGAATCCCGTCCCGTTTCCTTCTCGGGGAAGGGTCTCGGCACCCCCGGCCCCGCCAAGCCCGCGGCCGAGGTCCTGCCGCAGGCAGCCGGGGGGGGGGGGGGGGCCGGGGGGCCGCCCGCGGCCCCGGGCCCCGCCCCCCCCCCCCCCCCCCCCGGGCCCCCGCGGGGGGGGGGGGACACACGGGGGGCGGTGGGGGTTAGTATCTGGTGGGCGGCCAGTGACACTCCATGCACACGGCAAACGGGGGCGGGCGGTACCCTTGTCGTTCCTCAGCACGGGCGGCTTGGCTGCGGGAGCCGGGGGGGGCGCAGCGGGGGCCACGGCGGCTCGGGGGGGGAGCTCCACCAGGA
>NW_023305025.1:750-1309 GCF_011077185.1 Oxyura jamaicensis | reverse complement strand
CTCAGCTCCCTGCGTGGTTGGGGGGTCCTGGTGATTTGGGGGGGGGGGGCATGGGGATGGGGGGGGGGGGGGGGCTGCTCGGCTTGTGCCTCGGTTTCCCTGCTCTGTGCTCCGTATTGTCTGTGCTTGGGGGGGGGGGGGTGGCAGAGGTGGGGGGGTCCTGGGTCCTTATCCAACTCTGGGGCAAAGTGAGGGGGGGGGGGCAGTGAAGACCACTCCCCTCCCTTCCCCACGTGGCCAGAAGGGGAGATTTTGGGGCCAGAAGGGAAGATTTTGGGAACAGAGCAGCAAGACCTGGAGCGCCCAGATCTCCCTCCCCAGCAGATGCAGAGCCCCCAGGGCCTTGGGGACACCCCACCCCCCACCCCATGCAGCAGTGGCAGCACCCGACCCCCCCCCCCAGCAGCACAGCCCAGCCCATGCCCAGCCCCCCCAGCCTTGCCACAGCCCCCCCGGCACCCAGCAGGATGCAGCCCCCATGCACCCCCCATGCACCCCCCCCCCCATGCAGAAACATCACCAGAGGGAAAAGCACAGGGACCTGGGGTGCGGGGGGGGG
>NW_023305025.1:0-650 GCF_011077185.1 Oxyura jamaicensis | reverse complement strand
GGGGGGGGGGACATGCAAAGAGAGCTGGGTGCGTGCACACGCGTGTGTCTGCGTGTGCCGGGGGCCCGGAGGCTGCAGCAGCTCCGCTCTCCTCTGCTCTGCACACACACGGGGAGGGGGGACACCGACACGACACGGCTCCGGGGGGTGGCACACGGAGGGGGGGGGGGTGGCTCCAGGGGGGGGTGGCACACGGGGACGCGGCGGCGCCGCGTACGAACCCAGGTAGCTATTCTGGGGCACGTCGCCGGCCGCGCCGGGCACCTTCTCGTTGGGGTCTGGGCTTTTGTACACCAGCTGGTCGGGGTCTGAGCTATCAACGTTTGTCACAAACAACAAACCTGCGCCCAGGTGGGCCGAGAGAGAAAGAGAGGGGAGGGGGGGTCAGGGAGGGCGCCGGGGTCGGGGCAGGCTGGAGCCGGGCGGGGGGAGGCCAGGGGGGTCCCCACACCGCGCCGGGCTCCGCCGTGCCCGTACCCAAGTAGCTGTTGGCGGGCACGGGGATGAGCGAGGGGTCCTGGTCCTTCTCGCCCCCCGCTTCGTAGGGGCCGTCGTCGTAGCGCAGCGGGTCGAGGGAGCTCTGGTTAAGCAGCTCCACGCGCAGGTTCCCTGCCGAACCGAGGAGGGGTCAGAGGGGCTGGGGGGGGGGG
>NW_023305024.1:0-1601 GCF_011077185.1 Oxyura jamaicensis | reverse complement strand
CCCCCCCCCCCGCACCCACGGGCTCACAGCCCGGGCACAGCCACCAGCGCGTCCAGCACGGCCTCCAGGTGCTGGGGGTGCACGTAGGCCACCAGCCCCCCCCGGTTCGCCCAGCGCTCGGCCCCCGCCGCCCCCTCCGCAGGGCGGTTGTAGAGCAGCTCAGGGGGGGGACCGGTTTCACCCACCCGCCGTGCCCGCAAGGCCCCCGCCAGGGCCACCGTGCCCCCGCCCAGGGCCCGCAGGATGGCGTGGGGGGCGCAGGCGTCCCAGGCAAAGGTGCTGCCCTCGGAGAGGACGTAGGCGTCCGCCAGCCCCAGGATGACGCACAGCATCTTGTAGCCAGCGCCGGCGGCGAAGTGCAGGTGGCCGCCGCAGAGGGGGTCCAGGGCCGCCCGCACCCCCGGCCCCTCGGCCCGGCTCAGCACCACGCGTGGCGGGCGGCGCGGAGGCGGCGGGGGGCTCAGCGAACACAGACGGGTGTCCTGGTACGCGACGCCCCAGTGGTACCGGCCCTGCCACCTGCGGGGACGGGGACACGGGGTGAGCCCCAGCACCGCGTCCAGCAGCGTGGCTCCGTCTGCGGCAGGGGTGGGGGTCCGCGGTGGCCCCCCCCCCCGTGGGCCGGTACCTGTGGGTGAGGGGGTCGTGGTGGAAAAAGGGCTCGTTGATGACGCCCAGCACGGGACAGCCGGAGCAGCGGTCATAGGCCCCGATGAGCACCAGCGCCGAGCACAGCCCCGCGGGGGAGATGCCGTCGACGGGGGCCACGTCCTCGCGCCCACCGATGTACTCGTTGGTGGAGTCTGCGGGTGCAGTCACGGCGGTCAGGGCTCAGCCATGGCTCTAGGTGGGGGTCCCCAGCCCGCCCCCGTGCCCCGCTCACCGATGGGGTCTATCCAGATGGCCAGGTCCCCGGGAGGGATGCTCAGGGCCAGCCCATCCAGCGCCGCGTCCCCCAGCACCACATCCCGGTGCGCGGCGGCTGCCAGCAGCTCGGCTGCCGCCTGCTCGGGGGCCAGCACGGAGCCCAGCAGCGCCGCGGTCTCCCCGACCGTGCCGCACACCTGCACCGCCACCGTCTCCCCTGCCGGCACCGCGGCGTCACCGAGGGCTGACCCCGGGGTGGCGGCGGTGATGGTGGGGAGGTCCCGTGCCCGCTGCCCCCCAACTCACCCTGGGCATTGGTGAACTCGTTGGACTCCTCGCCGCCAATGTGGCCCTGGAGCTCGGGGAACTGCGGGCAGATCGGGGTCAGCGCGACCCCTCCGGTGCGGGGAACCCCCCTCGTCCCCCCGTCGCAACCCCTACCTCCGTGCCCAGGTCGTGCTTGATGACCTCCTGGATGAGCACGTCCGCCAGCGTCTTGAAGTCCTGCAGGAACCGCCGGTTCTTGTCGGCGCCCGTCTTCTCGGCCACCAGGAGCTGGAAGAGGGGCTCCTCGTGCCGGCACAGCCGGGCGATGTCGGCCGCCTTCTCTGAGGCACTCACCAGGGCCTTCAGCAGCCCCGCCATGCCTGGGGACGCAGAGCTCAGCGGGCACCCGCCACGGTCCCGCTCCGTCCCCTGCGTGCCCCCGCGGCACGGCCCCACGCATCCCCAGC
>NW_023305023.1:1517-2991 GCF_011077185.1 Oxyura jamaicensis | reverse complement strand
TGTTCAGCTGTCTACTAGGAACAAAGGAGAGTATCTTGGGTTCTCAAGGGCCATTTCAACTTTGGGTCAATCTCAGGAATTCACTGAAGAAGGGGTGTGTCCTTGGAGGGGTTTGTGTGCTGGGCTGCACTGTAGTTGCAAGGATAAAGACCACTGCTGGCAGTGGAGACTTTGCTTTTTTATATATGAAATAATGCTGCATGTTCCTTGTTTGGCAATAGGAAAGCCCCTTCTGCACCTGTGTGCAGCCAGGGCTCTAAGGAAAGCAGGGAGGAGCTGAGGCAAAGGGGCTGTAACATCCAGCTGTGCAGACCTGAGTGAAGGCTGGGGTAAGGAAATGAGAAGCAAGCGCCAGGTGGCCAAGGAGAGAAATGTCAGGGCTGGGGTGGTGAGGAGCAAGGTTGTCTCTGCAGCGTCAGACCTCAAGAGTCTGCTTTTTATCCCTAGAAAGCTCTCCAAGGGAGATCAAGATTAATTAGGGAATAATGCTCCAAAACAAAAGTCAAATAAGCGCAGCCTTTAAGATGAGAAAATATATTTATGAGGTGCCTTTTGAAATTTTCCTCCTTAACTACACCACGAGAGCTCTCCAATTAGTTGTACAAGCCTTGAAGTCTTGAACAAAACTATGCAAGATATGTTAGGAGTTTCTTCATTTGAACGAGTTGCATGCTGTCTTTTGGTGCTGAGGCGATGATGCCGAGGGACAGAGAGGATAATGATGCCACTGCTTGAGAAAGTCATTTCAGAAGGAAAAGTTGAAGTGCCTTGGAGTATTAATGGGCCCCACTGAGGGCTGTTACTAACAAAGCCACCCCAGGGACTTTGGTAGTGCAGCTAATTGAGGCCATGATTAGAGACAGGCAAAGGCACTGTGCTGCAAAATGTCTTGGTTTGCTTTGATGAAGCAGAAGGGCCAAGGCCTACCAGCAGGTACTGGAGGGGAGATCCTGTACCCCATGTGTGGCTCAGGGCTTTTCCTGGGCATCTGTGGCATGTGGTGGGCAGTGTGATGCCATGAGAAGAAGAGTGGTATGACACCTCCGTTTGCACAGGGTGGCAAGGAGGCAAAGAGGCCCCATTGCCATGCCTACATCTCATCTCCTCATCAGCTCTAGAGAAAGGGACAAAATCCCCAGGGCAGTTGGGGCCTGCCATTCTTGCCAACACCCTCTGCCTTCTGCTCTGCAGGCTTCCCTGTGCTGTCCCACACTTTCACCTATTTCCTGGAAGTCTGCAGACACCCATCTCTGTTCACCACCTTGCTCTCATCCCAGCATTTCCATCATTTCACCAATGTCTCGTCAACCCTCACCAGCTGATCCTTGAAACACAAAGCCATGGTGTGATCACGGACACTCTTTGGGTGACCTCTGGCACCACAGCACTACCCTTAGTGGGACATTTCTTCCTTCTCATGGCCAGTGCCTACCTTCCAAGGTACACTTGGTGGCAGTTTTTTTCTCTCCTACTC
>NW_023305023.1:0-1417 GCF_011077185.1 Oxyura jamaicensis | reverse complement strand
CTTGTGCCTCCTGCTTTCCTGTCACGGACTCAAGCAGAAGGGGCAGGACAACCCATACTGGGGCCTTCTTTCTGTCTGCATCCTCGTGGGTATGGAGGCAGAGGGGATCCCACAGTCAGCATGCCAACCAGGTGCTTTCTGCTGGCTTACCAGGGCCCCTGGCTGATGGCAGCCCAAAAGTACAGATCCCAGGTATGAGTCAAGGGTGACCTGTCAGCTCCTTCAGGCAGAAGTGACCTCACAGTCACTGCCACAGTCACATTCCTCCTGCTGGTGCAAAAGATGCTGAGGCAAAGCTGACCTCTCTAGTCCAAAAGGAACTTGGGCTCCCTATTCCGGGTTAAAGTCTAAACAGAGATTGAATGGGAAGTTCTGGTGTTCTTCTGTGGTTTGTGTATGGGCATGCATTATGGTTTAGGGTTTGGTTTAGGTCTGCCAAGAAGTCGAGGGTTAGAGGGAGCATTTTACTGCTCGTGTTAAGAGAAGGGATTAGGGTGAGCAAGTGAGTAAAGGAAGGGAAAGGGGCTATGGGCTGAATCTTGCTTGAAGTGTTGAGTTCAAGCATTAGAGAAATGGATTCCTGTCAGAGGGTTGGAGTAGCATTTAGGTTTAGGGATTCAAATTAGTGGTTAAAATCAGGTAATAGGTCAATATATATATGTTATAAGTCACTGTTACTACAGCAGTGACCCCTCTTACCTCTACAAAATCCTTAATTTCTGCTGGCCATGCTCCTCTTCCCACCCCCAAATCTCACCTCTCTCTTCCCCAGGCTGCTCCTGACCTCCCCATATCTTACTGGGATCAGCTTTCTGATGACATTCATGAATGCTCGCAGTGTATCTTTCTCACCTTTGTTGGCGACTCCATTCCTGATGTGAAATGTGTTTATTTGATTTGTGTCAGTATGGAACAATGCTAGGGCCGCATGATGAAATATAAGCTCCTATTTAAGAAAAACAGAGTGATTAGTGTCCATAGTTCTTGTATCATGCAAAGGAACGATCCAGCAGTTTCTGTAAATAGAGGGCTCAAAGGGCAAACATTGAGACTCGAGTCTGGGAGATAAGAAGACCAAGGAGTTTTTTTAGGAAACTGCAGACTTTTGCATGGGATGCTGCGCAAGCCTCTGATATCCAGCAAAGAGATCCAGCAAATAAGGAGAAAGGGGGAGTTGAAGGATGACCAAAGGACAAAGCCTGGGAGGAAGACTACGAGCCTTCAGCACAAGAGACCCCCAGAAAGACCACCAGAGACTGCTACGCATGCGTCCAGAGAGGGTTTGGATTCCGGGAACTAATTATACTAACCCTGCCTTTTCTCGGAATAGTGATGAATATGTATTAGCCTAGGAGCATAAAAATCAGCCTCCTGATGTAAGAAGTGTGCGTCCTGGTAGAGCAGAGACTCCCGCTGC
>NW_023305022.1:389-2531 GCF_011077185.1 Oxyura jamaicensis | reverse complement strand
CCCCCCCCCAGGTCGCTTCCAGCAGGTCCAAGCTCTGGCCGCCACGGCCGACGCGTTCTTCTGCCTCTACTCCTACGTCTCCAAGACCCCCGTGCAGCGCATCTCCCCCTCGCGCCTCGCCTGGGCCGACCCCGACATCCCCGATATCCGCGTCCCCCCCGCCCAGCCCGCCGTCCTCTCCCCTGGGGACCGCCTGAAGAAAGCCGTGGCCAAAATGTGTCTGTACACGGCCCCCCGCGCCGGGGGGAGCCCGCCGGGGGGCGGCGCCCTGGGCAGGGTGGTGCAGGAGGTGCTGGAGCGGGCCAGGGAGGAGAGGTTTCGCTTCGACCCCCCCGATGGGGAGGGTGGGGAAAGGGACGTTGGTGGGGTGCCCCTGGGGACGTCACCGCACCGAGCCCCGGGGGCTCTGCAGGCATCCCCGTGGCCCGAGCGGGGTGTCCCCAAGTGTCACCGGCAGCCAGGGCTGTCCCCAAGGCTGGCCCCAGAGGGGATGGACAATGCCGAGGAGCGTCCCCGTTGCCTGAGCCCTTCGGCCGGGGGTCTGCCGTGGGCTGGGGGTGCTCCGTGCCCAGTGGGGACAGGACAGGGTGGCACAGAGGATGGACGGCTGTGGGCGGACGTCGCCTCGTCCCCAGCTCCGTGCGCTGCGGCCACCCGTGGCGGGTGGGTGTGTGCCACCCCCGAGCAGCCGGGAGCCGAGGGGGACTCCGGGTTTGGCTCCAGCCCCTGGGGGACCTCCCCCGGGAGGAAGGAAGGGGCCCAGCCCCCCGGCGAGCCCCTGGACTCCTGCGGGGCATCGTCCCCTTGGTCCCACCAGCCAAGAGATGGAGGCCAACGGGCCCGGCAGAGCAGGGGACGGCACCGGGAGCGTGACCAGAGGGACACCAGCCGGTGGCAGGGGGATGCACCGGGGCTGCACCCCCCCGGGAAGGCTCCGGCGGTGGGGGGGCTCTCCCCCCATCACCCCAGCTGGGCAGAGACACGTTGCAGCCAGGCCCCGGACTCCTTCGAGATGGAAGAGGTGAGGGGCAGCGGGGGGCTGGGCAGGGGGCGAGGGGAGCGGCGCGGGGCTGCTGGGGGGGCGAGGAGCTGGCGAGGAGGCCGTGGAGCAGCAGAGGCGGCGGCGGTTTAGGGGCTGAAGGATTTAGAGCCTCTCGCACGACGGAGCAGCCTGGCACGCCCCCAGCCACGCTCACGCTCGTGCACGCGAGCACGTCGGTGCCCGCTCAGGAATGCACGCACAGCGCGCGCGCGTGCACGGATGCACCTTGGCGCAGGTGCACGTGCAGGCACAGGGGCACCTTTGCACAAGCACACGCGTGTGCTCACACGCACGCACACCCTTGCACGCGCGCCCCGGCCCCATCCCCTTTGCACAACCTCTCCAGGTGCCGAGCGCCGGCGAAGACGACGGCGATGCCCACGAGGAAGCCGGCTGCTTCCTCCCTCTCTCCCTGCGGGCCCGGAGAAGTAAGTCAGGGGGGCTTTTCCTCCGGGGGGCAGGGGGTCATATGGGGGCCGGGGGGGGGGGGGCGGAGGTGCTCAGGAGCTGGGGGCTTCCTCCGGCACCGCTGCCAGCACGCCCCCTCCCCGCGCTCCAGGCTTGATGCTGCAGGGGGGCAGCGGCCACTCCGACAGCAGCGGCTTCGTGGAGGAGCCGCTGCCCGAGCAGACGCCGTGAGACCCCCGAGGGACCCCCCCCACTGCTCGCCCTCACCGCGGCGCCAGCACCGGCCGGGAGCCACCGATGGGTGCACGAGGGATTTTGCCCCAGCTGCGTTTCGGACCCCGGAGGCCGACCTCAGCCGAGGGCTGAGCACCGCGTGGACACGCGTGTCTGGGTGTGAGCGTGCGTGCACGTGTGTTGTGTGTGTGTGTGTGTGCGCGCACCCCGTGGTTGTGCTGCACCAAAAACCTCTCGACTCAGGACTTTCAACCCCCAGCAGCACCAGCATCCCCCCCACCCCCCAACCCCCTCGCCCTGTTCTTTGTTTTTCGGGGCTCCACTAGCACTTTGGAAACGCTCTGCTCCCCCGGCGCGTGGAACACTAGGACGGGGGTTTGCCGGGGCAGAGCCCACAGCACACTGGAAATAAAATTCCCCAAGGGATCGGGGGCCGTGGCCCTGCCTTGCTGGGGGGG
>NW_023305022.1:0-289 GCF_011077185.1 Oxyura jamaicensis | reverse complement strand
GCCTTATCTGCGAAGCTTTGCTGTTCTTCCTCACCTCACCGGGTGCCCTGCAGCTCCCTTAACCCCTCCCGTGCTGAATAACGGGGGGGCGGCCTCGGCACCTCCCGTGGCCACGTCCCCAGTGCGGGGGGGTCCCCTTTTTGTCCCCTGGTTTGGTGGCCACCGACCCCAGCTCTCTGCTCCATCTCGCCCAGGGCCACCTCTCCATCCCTGCCGGGTCCCAGCCAGTGTCCCCCTGTGTCCCCATGGGCCACAAATGGACCCCGAAGATGTGGGGGCAGAAACACGG
>NW_023305021.1:0-1791 GCF_011077185.1 Oxyura jamaicensis | reverse complement strand
TGGGGACGGGAATCGGCGTGGGGAAATGGGGTGGAGGGCTTGGATGGGCGAAATGGAACGGGGGAACTGGGATGGTGGGAACTGGGGGTGGGGGGCTGGGGGGAGCCAGGATGGGGGAATGGGATGGAGGAACCAGCGTGAGGGGAAACCAGAAAGGGAGAATTGGGATGGAAGGAAACAAGATGGGAAAACCAAGACAGGGGAACCAGGATGGAGAAGCGAGGAGAGCAGGCAGGGAGAGCGGGGATGGGGGGAGCCGGCAGCGGGAACGGGGCTGGAGGGGCCAGGCAGGGCAAGGCACGGAGCAGCAGGGCTGGAGGAGCCGGGCTGCAACAGGGCAAGGGGACGGCCGGGGGCGAGCGGGGCACCGGGGGGGAGCTGCCTGGGGGTCCCGGCCCATACCTGCCCGTTCTTCATGAGGTCGGCCCACATGCTGGTGCCATCGCCGCCGCGCATGAGGACGTGGTAGGTGAAGAAGTAGATGCCGGGCAGGGGGCAGGTGAACTTCCCGCTCGACGGCTCGTAGTAGTTGCCCACGTTGGTCACCACGTCGTCGAAGCGCAGCACCTCGTAGCCCTCGTGGGGCTTCCGCAGCCCGGCGTAGAAGGCAATCTTGGGGCTGTAGAAGGAGGGGATGTACCCCCCGGGACCCGGACCCGGCGGTCCCGGTGGCCCTGGCCGGCCCGGCTCTCCCGGCGGTCCCCGTGGTCCCGGTGGCCCGGGGGGGCCCCTTACACCAGCACGGCCCTTGCGCCCCGGTTCACCCTTGGCCCCCGGCAGGAAGGGTGGCGGGGAGGCGGGGGGCAGCTCGGGGCCAGGGTAGGGGTCGCAGACCATGCGGCAGCTGCCCAGCATCTCGTAGTGCGCGGCCGCCTTGGAGCTGTGCACCAGCAGCGGGATGGCCACCAGCAGCACCAGCACCATGGCCACGCCGACGGCCGCCCCGGCCACCCGCTTCCTGCGGCTCAGCCGGGAGGCGGCCAGCGCCAGAAGGTCCTCGTCGCCCTTGGGAGCGATGGTGGTGCCGGGGGGGCGGACGGCGCCCCGCCGCCCGCTGAGCCTCACGCCCCGGCGGGGACCGGGCTGGGAGAGGGGATGGGGAGGGACGGGGATGGGGGCAGTGGTGGGGATAGGGATGGAGCTGGCGGCAGGGATGGGGACAGGGCTGGGGAGAGCAGAGGGAATGGGGATGGGGGCAGTGATGGGGATGGCAGCAGGGCTGGGGACAGGAATGGGGCTGGGGACAGGAACAGGGCTGGGGACAGGAAAGAGAATGGGGACGGGAATGGGGACGGGAACGGGGACGGGAACGGGAATGGGGACGGGAACAGGGCTGGGACCAAGGATAGGACCGGGAGCGGGGACGCAGCTGGGGCAGGGACCGGCGCTGGTGATGGAGCTGGGGCTGGCACCGGAGCCGGGACCGGAGCCGGGAGCAGAGCTGCGGGTGGAGCCGGGACTTCAGCCGGTGAAGGGGACGAGAGCGGAGCCCAGGATGGAACCGGGAGCAGAGCCACCGACGGAGCCGGGAGCGGAGCCGGGAGCCGGGACGGGGCTGGAGCCGGGAGCGGAGCCGGGGCTGGAGCCGGGCGCGGAGCTCCTGCTGCAACCAGGACCGGAGCCGGTGTCGGAGCCGGGACCGGAGCCGATGATGCAACCAGGACCGGAGCCGGTGCTGGAGCTGGTGATGTAACCGGAGCCGGGATGGAGCCGCCGCCGCGCCGCGCGGGGCAACTTCTCGCCAAGTTGCCCGGGAGCGGGACCCCCTCCCCCGGGAGCGCCCCCCCCCCC
>NW_023305020.1:0-1201 GCF_011077185.1 Oxyura jamaicensis | reverse complement strand
ATTTTAGGCCGGATCCCGGCAGGTTTGGGGCAGGATCCCGGCACGTTTTAGGCAGGATCCCGGCAGGTTTGTGGCAGGATCCCGGCACATTTTAGGCCAGATCCCGGCACGTTTTAGGCCGGATCCCAGTGGGATCCCGGCAGGCCCCCGGCAGGCCCCAGCCCCTGGCCTGCCGCCAGCGATAACGGCGCCGGGGCCCTGCGGTTCGGGAGCAGCGGGGCCGGGCGGAAACGGCCCCAACGGCCCCGCCGCCACCGGCACCGCTCCGGGGCGCTGCGGGGTCCCGCGGGGCTGTGTTATTGTAGGGTCTCCGGGTGTTGTGGCGACGCGGGGGGTCCTCGGGCACCGAGTTATTTATTGCAGGGTCTCTCCGGGCTCTGGGTTTGTTATCAGGTTTCCTGGCGTGATGTTATTGTAGGGTCTCCTGGTGTGATAACGTGGGGTCCGAGGGCACTGTGTTATTGTAGGGTCTCTGGGTGTTGTGATAATGTGGGGTCCTCAGGCACTGTTATTGTAGGGTCTCCTGGTGCAATAACGTGGGGTCCGAGGGCACTGTGTTATTGTAGGGTCTCCTGGCTCTGGGTTTGTTATCAGGTTTCCTGGCATTATGTTTTTGTAGGGTTTCCTGGTGCTGAGTTATTGTAAGGGCCCTGGCACTGTGTTATTGTAGGGTCTCTTGGCTCTCTGTTATTGTAGGGTCTCCTGGTGTGTTTTTGCAGGGTCTCTAGCTGCCGTGAGGTCCCTGGTGCTGCTGTTGTGAGGATTACCCGGTGTGTTATTGTAGGGTCTCCTGGCCCTGCATTATTACACCGTCCTTACCGCTATCATTGTAGGGTCTCCTGGCTTTGTTATTGTAGGGTCTCCCAGTGCTGTGTTATTGTAGGGTCTCCTGGCTTTTTGTTATTGTAGGGTCTCTTAGAGCTACGTTATTGTAGGGTCTCCTGGCTCTTTGTTATTGTAGGGTCTCCCAGTGCTGTGTTATTGTAGGGTCTCCTGGCTTTGTTATTGTAGGGTCTCCCAGTGCTGTGTTATTGTAGGGTCTCCTGGCTCTTTGTTGTTGTAGGGTCTCCCAGTGCTGTGTTGTTGTAGGGTCTCCTGGCTCTTTGTTATTGTAGGGTCTCCCAGTGCTGTGTTATTGTAGGGTCTCCTGGCTCTTTGTTATTACAGGGTCCCTGCTGCTGGGTTTTAGCGGGGACGTGGG
>NW_023305019.1:0-1494 GCF_011077185.1 Oxyura jamaicensis | reverse complement strand
CCGGGCTGTCCCGGGGGTTGGGGCCCCGCCGCCCCCGCCCCGCCCCGGCTCCGCCCCGCCCGGTCCCGGTCCCTGCCCCGGCCCCGGCCCGCCCCGGCGGCCCCGCGCCAGGTGCATTCCCCCCGCCGCGCCCGGGCACGCCGCAGCCCGCCGGGCCCCGCTCCGCCGAGAGGCGCCGAGGATGGCCCGGCCCCGGCCCCGGGCGCCGCCGCCGCTGCTGCTGCTGCTGCTGCTCAGCGCCCCGGCACCGGGCTCCACGCAGGCAGGTGGGCACCGGGCACCGGCACAGGGAGCGCTCGGGGGCACCGGGCAGCTCGGGGGGACCGGGGCGCACGCGTGGAGCGGGGAGCTCGGGGGGGACCGGGGCGTGCGGAGGGAGCGGGAGCTCGGGTCGCCGGGGCCGGGGAAGGCACCGGGAGCGCTCGGGGGCACCGGGGCGCGGCGGAGCCGGGAGCGCCCGGAAGGGTCCCGGCAGAGGCGGGGGCCGGGGCTGGTTCGCGCTACCTGGTGCTGGGGGGGTCCCGGGGCGCACGGGGGTCCCGGGGCGGCACCGGACCCGGGGGTGCGGCCGGTGCCGCCAGCCCCCCGCGCCCCCTACCCCGGGACCCCCGCCCCGTTCCCGGTGCCACGACCCGGGGGAAGCCTCAGCCCCGGTGTGTGCGCCTGGGGGAGTCCGGTCCCGGCACAACGCGCGGGGCCCTCCCCGTGTCCCCGTCCCGTCCCTCCCGGCACCGAGCCCCCCCCCCCCCCCCCCGTCGGTGCAGGCACCTGCGCCCCCCGCAGCTGCCGGGGCTATTTTGGGCCGTGCCGGGATCCGGCTCAGGGGGGCGGCAGCCGGAGCCCCCCGGGACCCCCGGCCCCGCCGCTGCGGGAGAGCTGGGGCGCAGCTCCCGGAAGGATCGGGCCGCCCGGGAGTTGTTTTTCAACCCCAAAAGGAAAACACCGAGGGCAGGACGCGAAGGTGGGGCCGGGCGCGGCGGCAGCGAACGTGCGAGGTGTGCGCAGCGCCCACGGCCCCGTGGCGGGAGCGGCACCGGCACCGGCACCGGGCATGTGCCGCCGGCCCTGCCCCGGGCTGCTTCCGCACGACGGCCTCGATGGTGCGAGGACCGGGGGGGCATGGGAGGACGGGGGGGCACAGGAGGACGGGGGGGCACAGGAGGACCGGGGGGCACGAACACCAGGTGCTGGCTCCCCGGGGTGCTGCGGGAAGCTCCCACCCGGCACCCACCGGTGCCGGTACCGGGGTGAGCAGCACCGGCTCCGTGCCCCCCTCCGGCCCCATCCACAGCCCCCCGCTGCCCGGCCCCGGCTCAGAGCCCCTTTGTTCGGAGCCAGGATCCGGCCCCCCGGCAGCGGCCGCCCCGCGCACACAGCCCCCTTTGTGCCGCCCGCGGGGGCCGGGGGCAGGAGGTCGGGGTCCCCGGCCCCCTCCCCGCCTCCCCCAGCCCCCACCGGCGGGGCCGGGGCCCCGGTGCTATTCCTGGCGGGGGG
>NW_023305018.1:0-1290 GCF_011077185.1 Oxyura jamaicensis | reverse complement strand
CATGTTGAGCGCGGCACCCACCGCAGGCAGAGGGTGGCGCCATTTTGGGTGTGGCCTTGCCCATATATGGAGCGGGGCGGCTGAGTGCTGCCTCCCTATTGGTCCAATTTTCGCGGGCTCGCCGCCATGTTGAGCGTGGCGCCCGGAACGGGTACGGCGCGGCGCCATTTTGGGTGCGGCGTTGCCCATATATGGAGAGGAGAGATGGAACCGCGCCTCCCTATTGGTCCGATTTCCGCGGGCTTTTCGGCCGCCATCTTGAGAGTGGCGGCGCGGCCCCGCCGCCATCTTGGGGAGGTCGCGCGGCCGTGTTAGGCCTCCGTGGGGCCAGAGGGCGCTGTGGGCGGCCGGGGGGGCGTGGCCAACGGAAGGGGGCGTGGTCAGCGGAAGGGGGCGTGGCCACGGCAGCAATGGCGGCGGCCGAGGAGGCCCCGGAGGAGGCGGCGGCGGCGGCCGAGGGGGACGGGGAAGGGGGCGACGAGGAGGCCCTGAAGGCCCTGGAGGTGGGGGGAGGGCGCTGGTTGCCATGGCGACGGGAGTGGGCGGGGCCTGGTTGCCATGGGGACGGCGCGGGGGCGGGGGGGGTGCCTGGGGCTGGTTGCTAGGGGGTGCCGGGGCCCTGTTGCCATGGGAACGGGGCGCGGCCTGGTTGCTAGGGGGACTTGGGGGGGGGGGCGGTTGCCATGGAGATGAGGGGGCCTGGTTGCCATGGAGACAACAATGGGGCAAGGCCCAGGGGTGACAAGGCCCGGTTGCCATGGACACAAGGCCTAGGGGTGACAGGGCCTGGTTGCCATGGAAACAAGGGGTGACAAGGCCCGGTTGCCATGGCGATTGGGGCCCTGTTGCCATGGAAACAAAGGGTGACAAAGCCTGGTTGCCATGGAGACAAGGCCTAGGGGTGACAGGGCCTGGTTGCCATGGAAGCGGGGTGCCAAGGGATGACAAGGCCCGGTTGCCATGGTGATTTGGGGTGACAGGGCCCGGTTGCCATGGAAATGAGGGGTGACAAGGCCCGGTTGCCATGGAAACGGGGTGACAGGGGGTGACAAGGCTCGGTTGCCATGATGATTTGGGGTGACAGGGCCCGGTTGTCATGGAGACAAGGCCTAGGGGTGACAGGGCCTGGTTGCCATGGTGATTTGGGGTGACAGGGCCCGGTTGCCATGGAGACAAGGCCTAGAGGTGACAGAGCCTGCTTGCCCTGGTGACAAGGCGTGACCAGGCCCGGTTGCCATGGAAACGGGGCTGACAAGGCCCGGTTGCCACGGAAACAAGACGGGGGGGGGG
>NW_023305017.1:0-2647 GCF_011077185.1 Oxyura jamaicensis | reverse complement strand
AATGCCTACATCTCATCTCCTCATCAGCTCTAGGGAAAGGGACAAAAACCTGAGGGCTGTTGGGGCCTGCCATTCTTGCCAGCACCCTCTGCCTTCTCCTCTGCAGGCTTCCCTGTGCTGTCCCACACTTTCACCTCTTTCCTGGAAGTCTGCACACACCCATCTCTGTCCACCACCTTGCTCTCATCCCGGAATTCCCATCATTTCAGCCATGTCTCATCAACCCTCCCCAGCTGATCCTTGAAACACAAAGCCATGGTGTGATCACGTACACTCTTTGGGTGACCTCAGGCATCAGTGCTCTACCCTTAGTGGGACATTTCTTCCTTCTCATGGCCAGTGCCAACTTTCCAGGGTACACTTTATGGATATTATTTCTCTCCTACTCTTTCTTACTACCAAAGAAAGCTCCATCAGGGTGGAAACCACTCCCAAATGAAGCATCCCAACCCATCAGGCTCCTTGTGGCCTCTCAGCCAAGCAGACACAAGTCACCTCACCAGCATCTTCCAAGCCATGGGCCTGCTGCTGGCCTTGCAGCTTCTTGGCTAGACACAGCCAAGCCTTGTGCCTCCTGCTGTCCAGTCCCGGACTCAAGCAGAAGGGGCAGGCCAAGCCATACTGGGGCCTTCTTTCTGTCTGGGTCCTCGTGGGTATGGAGGCAGAGGGGATCCCACAGTCAGCATGCCAACCAGGTGCCTTCTGCTGGCCTACCAGGGCCACTGGCTGATGGCAGCCCAAAAGTGCAGATCCCAGGTAGGAGTCAAGGGTGACCTGCCAGCTGCTTCGTGCAGAAGTGACCTCACAGTCCCTTTCCGTGACACGTTCCTGCTGCTTCCCTATCAACTGGAGAGACAGAAGTGACCTCACAGTCACTGCCAAAGTCACATTCATTCCTCCTGCTGGGACAGGAGATTCTGAAGCAGAGCTGAGCTCATCAGAGCATTCCCACCCATCTCCTCCTTGGGGCCCACAAGCTGATCACATCCATGGCCCCTCACATTCATCTCTGAATGCCATGTGGCTGCACCGCAACCTCATTGTTCCTATCTTACTCCAAGGGAACAAGAACCTCAAGTTAACATTTAGGAGAGGGGTTGAAGGTGAGGAGGTTAATGCACAGGGGGACAGGGTTTGGATGTTAGCTTTCATGTATGACATTAGGGACTACGGTGAACCTTTCTGGGTTAGAGATTAAGCAAATGTGTAGTCGGAGGGTTTGGTGTTCTGCTTGGGGTGTCAGGTTTGTGGTTACAGTATGGGCAAGCTCTTTGGCTTAGGGATTTCTCTAGGTCTGCAAGAAGACCTCAGAGCATTTTGATGCTAGTGTGAAAGGCAGGGATCAGGGTGAGCAAGAGAGGAAATGGAATGTAAAGGGGTTATGGACTACTTTGGGCTTCAAGGGATATTGTGGTCTAACATTAGAGCAGTGGATTCCTGTCAGGGTGTGGAGTGACATTTAGGTTTCGGTATGAATGTTGCTGGTTCAAATAGGGTAAGGGCCTCACATGACTGCATTGAGTAAGCTTTATGGTGGGATCAACATTACCTGAACCTTCTTACCTCTCCAAAACCAAGCACCTCTTCCAGCTTCATCTGACCAAGCTCCTCTTCCTTCCCCCATATCTCACATCTCTCCTGGCCAAGCTTCTCGACTTCCCCATAACAGTCATCTTCTTAGGGGCAGCTTTCTGATGTCTTTCATGATCTCAGAGTAGCTGTCTCACCTCTGTTGGCTCCTCTGTTCCTGAGAAAGAAGCAGCTCCTAAGCCAGCAGGGAGATGGACAGAAAGGTCTGTAGGAGCACCCTTCACCATGTGCCCAGTGACTCTGCCACACCACAGAAGTGTGCTTCCTACCTTCAGTTTTGGTTCCAGAATGGACCTATGGACACAGGGTAAATTTCTCCAGGCCCTCATGCAGGCTTTCTGTTCCCCCAGGCATCTGGGAGGCAGTGGCCGCCTCTGTAGAAAACAGAAAGCAGCCCAGAAGGATGAATGAAGGAAAAGCTGAAACCTCTGACATGCCAACCCCTATCCAAAGCTCTTCCTCTACGGGGGCTCGCAGCTCCTTAGGAAGAGAGGATGTCCCAAAGTGTGTGCAGAGCAGGTGCATCTGCTGTCCTGTCATGGAGACCAGCCAATAGGAGCCTAAAGGCACCAATCCCAGCCAGGAGGCAAGGGGTGAGCTGTCACCCCTTGAAAGTGAAGCCTGTGAGTTGAGATAAAGACAGTTTCGTAAGATATAAAATAATAATAATAATAATAATAATAATATGTACAAACAAGTGATGCACAATGTAATTGCTCACCACCCGCTGCCCAATGCACAGCCCATCCCTGAGCAACCGCTCCCCCCACCCCAGCTAGCCACCCCTATACATTTTTCAGCATGATGTCAGACAGTATGGAATACCCCTTTGGCCAGTTGGGGTCAGCTGTCCTGGGGCTGTCCCCTCCCAGCTCTTGCTGCACCCCAGCCTGCCCGCTGGCAGGACAGAGCGAGGAGCTGAAAAGTCCTTGGCTTGGTGTAAGCACTGCTCTGAAACAAGTAAAACATCAGCACTCCTCTCATCCCAATCCAAAACACAGCCCCCTACCAACTTCTAGGAGGAGAATTAACTCTATCCCAACTGAAACCAGGACAA
>NW_023305016.1:0-2147 GCF_011077185.1 Oxyura jamaicensis | reverse complement strand
TTTTTTTTGGGCCCCCTCTTTCATAGGGCCATGGCCTTCATCTTCTTCCTCCTCCTCATCACCACCTTTCTCCGTGGTCCCCCCGTTGGTTTATTGGGGTTCTGGGGGTGGTTTATTGGGGTCAGGGGGCGTTTTATTGGGGTTGGGGGTCTCGGGACCCTCTCTCTCCCCCCGTCCTTCCTCCCCACAGTACTTGGCCTTCGCCTCACTCCTCTTCATCCTCATCCTCCTCACCTCCTGCTCTGCTCCCCCTACCTCTCTGTGGGTCCCCCATTGGTTTTTGGGGTCCTCCCATTGTTTATTGAGGCCCCCATCGTTTTCAGGGGAGTCTCCCCATCGGTTTTTGAGGCCCCCATCATTTTTTGCCCCATTCCATCATTTTTTTTTGTGCCCTCCATTGTTTTTTTCAGGCTTCCTCCATCTCTTTCTGCCTCCTCCTCCTCTTCACCACCTTCCTCCATGGTCTTCCCTGTGGTTTATTGGGGTCAGAGGGTGGGTTATTGGGGTTGTAGGGGTGTTTTATTGGGATTAGGGGTCTCAGGACCCCCTCTCACCCCCCGCCCTTCCTCCCCGCAGTACGTGGCCTTCGCCTTACTCCTCTTCATCCATTGCCTCCTGCTGTGCTCCTCCTGCCTTTCTGTGTCCCCCCATCATTTTTTGGGGACCCCATCAAATTTTCAGGGTCTCCCCATCATTTTTTAAGGCCCCATCATTTTTGGGGGCCCCACATCAGTTTTTTCAGGGGTCTTCTGTTGTTTTTTCAGGCTCCCTCCCTCATAGGGCTGCAGCCTCCATCTTCCTCTGCCTACTCTTCATCACCACCACCTTCCTTCATGGTGCTCCCCGTGGTTTCCTCCATGGCTTATTGGGGTTGGGGGCGGTTTATTGGGGTCAGTGGTGGTTTATTGGGGCTGGGGGTGGTTCATTGGGGTTGGGAGGCATTTTATTGGGGCTGGGGGTCTCGGTACCCCCTCTGACCCCCCACCCTTCCTCCCCCCAGTACGTGGCCTTCGCCTCGCTCTTCTTCATCCTCATCTCCATCACCACCTTCTGCCTGGAGACCCATGAGGCCTTCAACCGGGTCATCAACAAGACGGAGACGGTGGCGGTGGGCAACGGGACAGGGACGCAGGTGGCGGTGGAGGTGGAGACCGAGCCCTTCCTCACCTACGTGGAGGGCACCTGTGTGGTCTGGTTCACCTTCGAGTTCCTCATGCGCGTCAGCTTCTGCCCGGACAAGCGGGATTTTGTCAAGAGCAGCCTCAACATCATCGACTTCGTGGCCATCTTGCCCTTCTACCTGGAGGTCGGGCTGCGGGGCCTGTCCTCCAAGGCGGCCAAGGACGTGCTGGGCTTCCTGCGCGTCGTCCGCTTCGTCCGCATCCTGCGCATCTTCAAGCTGACGCGGCACTTCGTGGGGCTGCGGGTGCTGGGCCACACGCTGCGGGCCAGCACCAACGAGTTCCTGCTCCTCGTCATCTTCCTCGCCCTGGGCGTCCTCATCTTCGCCACCATGATCTACTACGCCGAGCGCATCGGCGCCGACCCCGACGACGTGACGGGGAGCCGGCACACCTACTTCAAGAACATCCCCATCGGCTTCTGGTGGGCGGTGGTGACGATGACGACGCTGGGCTACGGGGACATGTACCCCATGACGTGGTCGGGGATGCTGGTGGGGGCCCTGTGCGCCCTGGCAGGGGTCCTCACCATCGCCATGCCCGTCCCCGTCATCGTCAACAACTTCGGCATGTACTACTCCTTGGCCATGGCCAAGCAGAAGCTGCCCAAGAAGAAGAACAAGCATATCCCGCGCCCCCCCCAGCCCGGTTCGCCCGGTTACGGCCCCTCCGCAGCCCCCGCAGCCCCCCAGCCTGCGGCCCCCAACCCGCCTGGCAGTCCCCGGCCTCCCCGGAGGCCCCCGGCCCGCGACGCCTGCCCCTTGGCACAGGAGGAGGTGGTGGAGATCAACCGGGCGGGTGAGTGAGGACAGGATTTTTTTTGGGGGGGGGGAGTGGTGAAATTTGGGGGGTTGGGAGGCTGAAATTTGGGGGGTTGGGGGGCTCAAATTGGGGGGGTTGGGGGGCTGAAATTGGGGGGCTCTTCCCCCCCAATGGCATTATGTCCCCCCCCACCCCCCAGAGGCT
>NW_023305015.1:0-2037 GCF_011077185.1 Oxyura jamaicensis | reverse complement strand
GCCAGGGGCTGCGCACGTGGAGGGGCGCTGGAGGCAGGGAGCGGGTGGGTTTGGTGGCAGGACGGTGCGGGGGGTGTGCGTGGGGAGGTGGGGGGTGGGCACGGGGGTGGGCACGGGGGCGGTGGCTGGCTGCGTGCTATGTGCACATGTATGTGGTGCTGGGCTGCACGCGTGCACCTGGGAGCAGCCTGTCAGGCATGCTCACGTGCGTGTGCACGCTTCCACGTGTGTGCACTCCGACAGGCGTCTGCGTGCTCCTGTGTGTGCGTGTGCGCGGTCGTGCATACGTCTGCACGCTCCTACGCGTGTGCGTGCTCCTTCTCACTCACGCGTGCGCGCTCCTCCACGCATCCACACACTGACAGGTGTGTGCGTGCTCATACGTGCATGTACGTGCTCCTCCATGTGCTCACACTCCTCCATGTGCGTGCACGCTCCTCCATGTGCCCGGATGCTCATGCCCACACTCCTACACGTGTGGTCATGCTCCTGCATGCGTGCACGCTCTCACACACACACACGTTTTCCCCCAGGCACGCGCACGCCCCTATGCGGTGGGCATGCTCCCAAACGCTTGTGCATGCTCCTCCGCGTACGCACACGCTCCCACACGTGTGTGCATGCTCCCCCATGCACATACACGCTTCCACATGCTCTCACATGCATGTGCACGCTCCCACACACTCTGACACGCTCCCACATGTGTGTGCATGCTCCCACACGCTCCCACACGCCCTGACACGCTCCCACATGCTCCCACACACCCTGACACGCTCCCACACACTCCCACACGCCCTGACATGCTCCCACACGCCCTGACACGCTCCCACACGCCCCCACATGCTCCCACATGCCCCCACACACAGACACGCTCCCACACGCTCCCACACGCCCTGACACGCCCTGACATGCTCCCACACGCCCTGACACGCCCTGACACGCTCCCACACGCCCCCACACGCTCCCACACGCCCCCACACGCTCCCACACGCCCCCACACGCCCCCACACGCTCCCACACGCCCTGACACGCTCCCACACGCCCCCACACGCGTGTGCACGCTCCCACACGCCCCCCCCCCGCCCACAGGCTCCGAGCCACGTCTACGGGGGCCACGGCAGCCACGTCACCAACGTGCGCTTCACCCACGACGACGGGCACCTGGTGTCGCTGGGGGGCAAGGACACCAGCGTCTTCCAGTGGCGGGTTCTGGGGGGGCCCCCGGTGGCCGCCCGCTGCCCCGAGCCCCCCGGGGGGGCCGCGGAGCCCCGCTAAGCCGGGCCCGGACCCGCCCCCGTTACCCCCGACACGGGACCAGGGGCCCCGCCCCCCCTCAAATAAAGCCTTGGAGCAGGCGCCCGGCTCCCTGCCTGCTTCCTGCCGCCGTCACCGGGCCCCGCTTCCGGTCCGTACCCGGAAGCGGCGGGAGATCGAACGGTTCCGTGCCGGAAGCGCTCGGGGGAGGGGGGTCGGTTCCGGAAAGACCCGAAGGCGGCCCAAAGGTGTTTCGGAGATACCCGAGCCGCGGTCCGGAAGCGCTCGGGGGCTCCGGCGGAACTTACCGAGGCCTTTCCGGAAGAACCCGAAGGCGAGCCGAGGCCGCTCCGGAGGCTCCCGAACTCTTCCCGAGCTCCCTCCGAAGATTTCCGAGGCCTCTCCGAAACTTCCCGAGGCGGCAGCGTAGCCGTTCCGAAAAGAGCCGAGCGTCTCCGGAAAATCTCGAGGCCGCAGCGAGGCCCTTCCGAAAACAGCCGAACCTCTTCGGAAGCTCCCGAAGCCTTTCCGGAAGCAGCCGAGCCTCTCCGGAAAGCCCCGAAGCCGTTTCCGGAAGAAGCCGAACAGCTCCGGAGGCGCCCGAAGGGCTCGTGCCGGTGCGGAGGCGGCGGGAGCGGGAGGCGATGAAGCGCGGCCGGGGCCCGGCCCGGGGGTAGCGCGGCCGAGCCGAGCGGCCATGGCGGCCAACATGTACCGCGTCGGCGGTGAGCGGCGGGGCCGGGCCGCGGCAGGGCCCGGGGGGCGGCGGGAAGGGGGGGGGAA
>NW_023305014.1:0-1370 GCF_011077185.1 Oxyura jamaicensis | reverse complement strand
TGCCAGCACCCTCTGCCTTCTCCTCTGCAGGCTTTCCTATGGTGTGACACACTTTCCACAATTTCCTTGAAGTCTTCAGACACTAATTTCTGTTCACCACCTTGCTCTCATCCCTGTGTTTCCAACATTTCACCAATGTCTCATCAACCCTCACCAGCTGTTCCTTGAAACACAAAGCCATGGTCTGATCATAGACACTCTTTGGGTGACCTCTGGCAACACAGCAGTGGACTTTGGAGGACATTTCTTCCTCCTTGAGGCCAGTGACAACCTTCCAAGGTGAACTTGGTGGCAGTTTTTTTCTCTCCTGTACTTTCTTACTACCAAAGAAAGCTCCATGAGGATGGAAACCACTCCTAAAGTAGGTATCCCAACCCATCAGCCTTCTTGTGACCTGTCAGCCAACCAGACAGAACTCACCTCACTAGCATCTTCCAAGCCATGGGCCTGCTGCTGGCCTTGCAGCTTCTTGGTAAGACACACCCAAGCCTTGTGCCTCCTGCTGTCCAGTCATGGACTCAAGCAGAAGGCACAGGACAACCCATACTGGGGCCTTCTTTCTGTGTGGGTCCTCCTGGGTATGTAGGCAGAGGAGATCCCACAGTCCTCATGCCAACCTGGTGCCTTCTACTGGCCTCGCAGGGCCACTGGCAGATGTCAGCCGAAAAGTACAGATCCCAGGTCTAAGCCAAGGGTGACCTGCCACCTACAGACAGAAGTGACCTCACAGTCCCTTTCTGTGACATGTTCCTGGTGCTGCCCTATCAACTGCAGAGACAGAATTGACCTCACAGTCCCTTCCACAGTCACATTGCTCCTGCTGGTGCAGTGGATTCAGAGGGAGAACTGGGCTCATCAGAGCATTCCCACCCTTCTCCTCAATGCGGCCTACAACCTGATCAGATCCATGGCCCATCACATTCATCTTTGAATGCCATGTGACTGCACAGCAACCTCACAGTTCCTGTCTTGCACCCAAGGAGCCAAGCACCTAAAGTTAAGGGTTAGGAGAGGAGTTGAAGGTGAGGAGGTTAATGCACAGGAACAGGGACTTAAGATGTTAGTCATTCATGCATGGAATTAGGGCTCACCTTTCTGGGTTTGAGATAAAGCAAATATTTAATAGGAGGGGTTGTAGTTCTGCTTGGGTTGTATATGAAAACTCTTTGCTTTAGGGTTTTGTTTATTTATTTTCTGCCAGGAACTCTAGGGTTAAATAGAGCATTTTAATGCTAGTGCTAAGCACAGGGATCAGGGTGAGCAAGAGAGTAAGGATAAGGGCAAGGGCCTATGGGCTGAATTTTGGCTTCAAGGGATGCCTTAAGGTCAGGCATAAGAGTAGTGGATTCCTGTCATGGTGTGGAGTAGCA
>NW_023305013.1:0-1498 GCF_011077185.1 Oxyura jamaicensis | reverse complement strand
CCCCCCCCCCCCCCCACCGTTAACCCCCACTTCCCTGAATTCGCCGCCACGCCGAAGCCCACGCGCGGCTGCTCGGGGTGAACGGCGGCCACAGCCAGCGGCCAGGGGGGGGGGGTTCCCCCTTCCTGCGGCCCCCCCCTGAGCCCGGAGGCGGGGGTCCCCAGAGTTTCTCCGTTCCGCATTGGGGCTCGGCTCCCCCTCGCCTCCTGCCCTCGCCCCCCCCCCGAGGCGGGCGGCGCTGCCGGGAGGTCAGTGCGGCATGGCCGTTATCCGCATGCTCTGCGAGGCGATGGGGTACGTCACCATGGGGGTGGTGGCGTGGCTCATGGTGATGCCCCCCAACGGCTGCGCCATCGACACGGCCACGGGAGCCACCGACACGGCCACCGGGGCCATGGAGACCGGGGGGGCCATGCCCTGGGCGATGGTCTGCGCCAGGGCGGCCGAGAGCGGCGTGATTTCGGGGTTCATGGGGGGAGCGGCGTTGGCCGGGGGCGCCGCCTGGGCGCCGGCGGGCGCTACCAAATCCTGTTGGGAAACGGGCCGGGGCTGCAGAGCCTGGCTGCTGAGCGTGGTGTGGGTCTGCGCGATGCTGTGGTTGTAGTTGGTGACGGTGCCCACGGTGGGCGCCAGAGTCTGCTCGGTGGCCGTGGCGGTGGAGCTCAGAGTCATCACCTTGGCCTGGTTGCGGAACTGGGCGTTCTGCTCCAGCAGCACCTCGTTGGTCGCCAGCAGGTTGTTCACCTGCTTCTTGAGGTCCTCCACGCGCTTGCGCAGCATGATGTTCTCCTCCTCCAGCAGCCGGTACTCCACCGTCCGCGGGCTGGTGAAGCTGTACTCGTAGGTGTCGAAGTGCAGCCCGTCCACCCGCCGCCGCTTCAGCACGGGCTCGTGGTCGTCGTAGCGGTCGGCGTCGTACATGGCGTCGTAGCGGCGCACGGCCGTGCCGAGGCCCTGCTCGCGGGCGGCCATCCCCCGCGCCTCGTACTCGTAGTCCCGCTGCAGGTGCTGGAACTTGCACTTGGCGCCCCGCTGGCAGTCGCCCTTCAAGAAGTCCCTGCAGATGGGCACCTCCTCCTTGCTGTTGGGCAGGTCGGCGGGGGAGAGGCCGAGCCCGGCGGCCACCTTCTGCCGCAGGCGCGGGGGCAGCTCCCCCGTCTTCTTGTAGCAGTCCTCGTCCTCCTTGGTGCCGTGGATGAAGCGGCAGTTGAGGCGCACGCACTCCTTGTTCTGGAAGTCGTGGCAGAAGATGAACTCGTTCTTGCGCACGCCCAGGTTGGTCACCTCGCTGATGTCGGGGTGCCGGAAGCGGCAGCGCTTGCCCCGCTTGCAGACGTTGCGCAGGAAGTCGCGGCAGATGTCGTCCGCGTTGGCGCCCACCTCATCGCCGCCGCCGCCGTTGTTGTAGCCGTCGCGGTCGGGCATCTTCGCCGCCGCCGCCGCCGCGGGGGCCGCCGGCCTCGGGGCACTGCGGGAGGGTGGGGGGGGGGGGGGGGGG
>NW_023305012.1:1105-3913 GCF_011077185.1 Oxyura jamaicensis | reverse complement strand
CCATGTGTGGCCCAGTGCTCCCAGCACGGCCCAGTGCTCCCAGTAACCCTGCCATGTGCGGCCCAGTGTTCCCAGCACAGCTTAGTGCTCCCAGTAACCCTGCTACGTGCATCCCAGTGCTCCCAGTAACCCTGCCATGTGCGGCCCAGTGCTCCCAGCAACCCTGGGATGAGCATCCCAGTGCTCCCAGTAACCTCGGTACGCGAAGCCCTCGGGGGACGGAAGGCGATGCTCCCCTCCGGGCCCTGAGGATTTGGGCGGAATTACCCCAAATCGCGACATGCCCCTGGATCGCGACGCGCCCCTGTCACGACGTGCCCCTCTATCGCGATGTGCCCCCCCGGTACGGCGACTGCCCCCCCCGGTGGGTGGGGGGCCCCCCCCCCCCGTCACGCCGTGCCCCGGCCAGCAGCAGGCGCCGCGGGGACTCGAACCCCGTCCGTCCGTGGGAGTGCCGCCACCGGCGCCTTTTGCTTTTTTTTGGCCGTTTTTGGGGGTTTTTGGGGCCCGCAGGAGAAAAGCAAAACCTGAGACAACGGCGTTCTCTCAGGAAAAGAAAACCTGGCCCGGGGGGGGGGGGGGGGGGGGATGGATTTTGGGGTAATTTAGGGTGATTTCAGGCCCCCCCGGGCTGCGCAGTGGGGTCCCCCCCTCGGCCCCGACCCCGTTTTTACTGCGTTTTCACCCAATTTGGGGATTTACGAATTGGGGGGGGCGGGCGTGAAGCCTGGGGGGCCCCACAGCCCCATTTTGTGGGGTTCTGACAGTGGGGAGGCAAAAACCCCACGGTTTTGGGTCATTTTGGGTGGTTTCGGGGGTTTTGTTTCAATTTCGGGGGCGTTTGAGCTCGAATGTAGTTTTGGGGTGAATCTGTGAGGTTTTGGGGGGGGGGTCAAGAAAAGCGTAAGTCACCTTGCTGGCTCCGCCGCGGGTCCGGCCGCGTCGCGCCGCTCCCTGGAAGGCAATCGCGACACCGCCCCCCCCCCCAAAACCGCCCCGAAAAACAGGCGTTTCCGGCAAAACCAAAAACCGACAGTTTCCCTACACCACCGTCGGGGGGGGGGGCGGGCCCCCCAAAGTACCCAAATACCGGAGAAACTGCCCCAAAAATCTACCTGGCGGCGTCGCTGGCGGTGCTCCGAGGCGGTGCGCGCCTTGGGGTGCTTTTGGAGGGGTTTTTGGGTGGAAAATCGCCGATTTCGGTACCTACGGCCGCACGGAAGAGGCGCGCGCCCCGCCCCCGCCCCGCGTGCTTTGGGGGTTTTGGGGGATTTTGGGGGTTTTCCGGTGGCGCGCAGCATCCCCGGCGCAAAACGGGCTCAGAAAGCGGGATTTCGGGGTCGCGCTCGTGTCCGCAGAACAAAACGGGCTCAGAAAGTGGGGTTTTGGGTCCGGCGCGCGTCCCCCGTGCAAATTGGGCTCAGAAAGTGGGATTTTGGGTCCGGCGTGCTTCCCCGGCGCTAAACGGGCTCAGAAAGCGGGATTTTGGGGCAGCCACGCGTCCCCGGCGCAAAATGAGCTCAGAAAGCGGATTTTTGGGTCAGGCACGCGCCGCCAGCGTCAAACGGGTTGAGAAAAGGGGTTTTTGGGGTCTGGCACGCATCCCCCGGCGCTGAACAGGCGCAGAAAGCGGGATTTCGGGTCCGGCATGCTCCCCAGCGCAAAACGAGCTCAGAAAACGGCTTTTTGGGGCCGGCGCGCTCGCCTGGTGCGAAACGGGCTCAGAAAGCGGGATTTTGGGGGCAGGCTCCCGGCCCCGGCACAGGAACGGGCTCAGAAAACGGAGTTTTGGGTCGGGCCGGCGCTGCGTGACCGCGCCGCGGGTACTTACTCCTCTCACTTGGGTTTTTTCTGCCTTTTTTTTTTGGTTTTAGGCTTTTTTTGGTGCCTTTTTTTGTCCTGTTTTCTAATTTTTAATCATTTTTAGCAATTTGTCCTCTCTGGGCCGTTTTGAGGCCGTTTTGGGTCGCTGCGATCCTGCCTCGGTGGAGAGCGGGGAGGGGGAGAAACAAACACAGCACCACGAGCCCCCCGCCCCCGCCCACCCTCCTGCCCTTTTGGGGAGAAAAACTGGGAAATCGGTTAAAAATCTCCTCCCCCCTCCCTAGGGCCAAAGGGCTCGAGCCCTGCTTTAACCAAAAAGCCACTTTTTCCACTCAAAATCCCACTGAAGGGATCCGGCCGAGCACCGCTGCCGGAGGGGCCTGGCGCCGGCCACTCGTTTTGGGGCACTTTGGGCCTTTTTTATGTTTTTGGTTTTCTTCCTTCCAAACTTGTGAATCCGGAGGGGAAAACCGAGCCAAATCGGGGCCAAATCGGTCAAAACAAAACCACCCTCCCTGGGCGAAAAACCACCACCGCCACCTCGCGGCGCTCCGTGCCCCCGTTTTGGGTTCAAACCGCCAGAAATACCTATTTTCTCCCTTTCCTACACGTTTTTGGGAGGTTTTGCTGCCGGGCTCTGCCTTTTTCGGGTCGGGCGTCCTCGCGCTGCCTCGTTTTTGGGGCATTTTCCTGCGGATTTCACTGAGCTGTGCGGAGAAGCCGGGGCCAGCGCCCGGCAGACCCTTTTTTGGCCTTTTTTCCCCCAAAAAGGCGGCGGGGTCGGGGCGCCCGCTCCTCATCTTTACTTAGCGCTGGCCCAGAAGCTGCGGCTGGGGCGCCGTGGCTGCACCTGCGAGACAGAGCCCCCCCCGTCAGCCCCCGTTTGGGGTGAAAGCGCCGCGTTTGGGGATTTTGGGGTATTTTTTGTCCGAATCCGGCCTTTTTTGCATCCCTCCGCGCCCATCTGGGGGGGGGGGGGGGGGT
>NW_023305012.1:0-1005 GCF_011077185.1 Oxyura jamaicensis | reverse complement strand
GGGGGGGGGTTGGTTTTGGGGGGGGTTTCAGATGGAAGCGGGGGTCCCGGTGCGCCCCGGCTCCTCCCGGCACAACCGCCCGCCGCGCCCTGCCCGCCACCTCCAAAACGGCCAGAAATCGCCCCAAAATCCATGCCCCTCCCTCCTCTGCCGCCACCCCCCCCCCCGCCGCCGTTCCCAAAACGAGGGGATTTTGGTGAATTTGGGGAGTCCGGCCCGCGCCCAGGGTACTTGCCACCGTCGCAGCCGCTTTGGTTTTTTTTTGCCTCATTTTGCCCTCCCGCTGCTAATTTTACAACTCACGGTTTGGGGGGAAAAAGCCTAAATTTAAGCATCCTGCTGCCTTTTACGGAGAAAAACCTGGAAATACAGAATATTACACCCCCCTTCCCCCCCCCGCCGGCATTTTTGGGGCCGTTTGGTCTGGTTTTACGCTCGCTCCTAGCGGGGGTTAACCGAAGCTCCGGGGCCAAGCCACAATCCTGATTTTCCAGCTCCATTTTTTGGGGGTAAAAAGCGGCTTTTCTTCCAAGCTGGCACTGCCTCCTACCTCTGCATCTGTGAAAAGGCCGGAAAACAACCCAAAAAAGGGGGCGGGGGGCCCAACTCCCCAGCACAGCCAGACCCTGCCCCCAGCTCCGCTCCACCAACCAGAAAAACCACAAAAACGCCCCAAAATGGAAAAGCAGAGAACAAGCAAAGAATCTTACTTCCGAACCGAGTCTCCCTTAACCAAATCTGTGCTTTTTATCCTCAAATCTCCCTGCAGAAAAGCTCCTGGGCGCGCTCCCGCTGCGGGGCTGAGCGCGGTTTGGGTGCGGATTTGCCTTTTTGCCTTTTTTTGGCTTAAATCCTGAGCCTGAGGATCTCTTTTGGGTCTCTTTCTCCTCATCCTGCTCATTTTCCTCAGCGGAATTTACCATTTTGGGTTATTTTTCCTCCATTTTGTCGCCTTTTGTTGCTTACACCTGAGGGGGGAAACACACTCGAACACCCCCCCCCCCC
>NW_023305011.1:596-2263 GCF_011077185.1 Oxyura jamaicensis | reverse complement strand
GACCCCGAAATCACATGGGGGGACCCCAAAATCACATGGGGGGACCCCGAAATCACATGGGGGGACCCCGAAATCAGACCCCGGGGGGGAACCCGAAATCAGACCCCGAAATCAGACCGGGGGGACCCCGAAATCAGACCCCAAAATCAGACGGGGGGGACCCCAAAATCACATGGGGGGACCCCAAAATCAGACCCCAGGGGGGAACCCGAAATCAGACAGGGGGGACCCCGAAATCAGACCCCGGGGGGGAACCCGAAATCAGAACCCAAAATCAGACGGGGGGGACCCCGAAATCAGGAGGGGGGGACCCCGAAATCACATGGGGGGACCCTGAAATCAGACCGGGGGGACCCCAAAATCAGACCTTGGGGGGGGAACCCGAAATCAGACCCCGAAATCAGACCGGGGGGACCCCGAAATCAGACCCCAAAATCAGACGGGGGGGACCCCAAAATCACATGGGGGGACCCCAAAATCAGACCCCGGGGGGACCCCAAAATCACATGGGGGGACCCCGAAATCACATGGGGGGACCCCGAAATCAGACCGGGGGGACCCCAAAATCAGACCTTGGGGGGGGAACCCGAAATCAGACCCTGGGGGAGGAACCCGAAATCAGAACCCAAAATCAGATGGGGGGGACCCCGAAATCACATGGGGGGATCCCGAAATCAGACCGGGGGGACCCCAAAATCACATGGGGGGGACCCCGAAATCAGACCGAGGGGACCCCGAAATCAGACCCCAGGGGGGAACCCGAAATCAGAACCCAAAATCAGACGGGGGGAACCCCGAAATCAGACTGGGGGGGACCCCAAAATCAAACGGGGGAACCCTGAAATCAGACCCCGAAATCAGATGGGGGGGACCCCAAAATCACATGGGCGGACCCCGAAATCAGACCGGGGGGGACCCCGAAATCACATGGGGGGACCCTGAAATCAGACCCCGGGGGGGAACCCGAAATCAGACCCCAAAATCAGACCAGGGAGACCCCGAAATCAGATGGGGGACCCCGAAATCAGACGGGGGGACCCCGAAATCAGACTGGGGGGGACCCCAAAATCAAACGGGGGAACCCTGAAATCAGACCCCGAAATCAGATGGGGGGGACCCCAAAATCACATGGGGGGACCCCGAAATCAGACCCCGGGGGGGACCCCAAAATCAGACGGGGGGACCCCGAAATCAGACCGAGGGGACCCCGAAATCAGACCCCGGGGGGGAACCCGAAATCAGAACCCAAAATCAGACGGGGGGGACCCCGAAATCAGACAGGGGGGGACCCCAAAATCACATGGGGGGACCCCGAAATCACATGGGGGGACCCCAAAATCAGACCAGGGGGACCCCAAAATCAGACCTTGGGGGGGGAACCCGAAATCAGACCCCGAAATCAGACCAGGGGGGACCCCGAAATCAGACGGGGGGGACCCCAAAATCACATGGGGGGACCCCGAAATCACATGGGGGGACCCCGAAATCAGACCGAGGGGACCCCGAAATCAGACCCCAGGGGGGAACCCGAAATCAGAACCCAAAATCAGACGGGGGGGACCCCGAAATCACATGGGGGGACCTCAAAATCACATGGGGGGACCTCAAAATCAGACCCCGGGGGGGACCCCAAAATCACATGGGGGGACCCTGAAATCAGACCCCGG
>NW_023305011.1:0-496 GCF_011077185.1 Oxyura jamaicensis | reverse complement strand
TCACATGGGGGGACCCCGAAATCACATGGGGGGACCCCGAAATCAGATGGGGGGGACCCCAAAATCACATGGGGGGACCCCGAAATCAGACCGGGGGGACCCCAAAATCAGACCTTGGGGGGGGAACCCGAAATCAGACCCCGAAATCAGACCGGGGGGACCCCGAAATCAGACCGGGGGGACCCCGAAATCAGACCCCAAAATCAGACGGGGGGGACCCCAAAATCACATGGGGGGACCCCAAAATCAGACCCCGGGGGACCCCGAAATCACATGGGGGGACCCCGAAATCAGACCGGGGGACCCCGAAATCAGACCTTGGGGGGGGAACCCGAAATCAGACCCCGGGGGAGGAACCCGAAATCAGAACCCAAAATCAGACGGGGGGGACCCCGAAATCACATGGGGGGACCCCGAAATCACATGGGGGGACCCTGAAATCAGACCCTGGGGGGGACCCCGAAATCACATGGGGGGACCCCAAAATCACATGGGG
>NW_023305010.1:0-1422 GCF_011077185.1 Oxyura jamaicensis | reverse complement strand
CCCGTCTCCCTCCCCAGGGCTCTGCCGCCAGCCCCGGAGGGGGGGGGGCCCCCGGCCCCCCAGATACTTTATATATAGATATATTTCCACGCACGCACACACGAGATCCGAGGGGAACCGAGAAGACCCCAGAGAAAAGAGGCAAAACCCCACAGCAACCGGTGCCAGAAGAAAGCAAAACCCAACCGGGGCGGGGAGGGGGCGGCCGGGGGCGCGGGGAAGGGGTGGCCCCGGCCGGCCGGGGGGGCCTGGCAAGGCCCCGGGGGGGGGGGGGGGCCGGGGGGGGCGGGGGGGGGGGGGGGGGGCCGGGGCCGGCGGCCGCCCGCTCACTTCTTGTTCTTGAGCTGGTTGGCGAGCCAGTCGAGGCCCTCGTAGAGCCCGTCCCCGCTGGTGGCACAGGTGGCCTGGATGTACCAGTTACGGTGGCGCAGGGAGTGCAGCCCCAGCTTGTCCGTGATCTCCGCCGCGTTCATGGCGTTGGGCAGGTCCTAGGGCAGAGATGGGGGGGTTGGAGGGCTTGGGGGGATAAGGGGAGGGGTCACGCACCCGCCCCGACGCCACGAGGACGGGCACCGGCTGCGTGCCAACGCCAACGCCACGAGGATGGGCACAATTTCCAGGCGGCTCGTTCAACACCGGCCGCGGTGCTGAGTCGCTGGGCACGGATTTGCCACGGGAGGGGCTGTTAAACGGAAACCCCGACGCCGCGGGGACGGGCACGGTCCTGCCACGGGAGCTCACGGCCACCCGCCCTGACACCGAGGGGATGGGCACGGATCTGCTGCAGGGGGCTGCTGAAATACCAGCCCCGACGTCTCGGGGACGGGCACGGCCCTGCCACGGGTGTCGTTGGGGACCAGCCCCGATGTCACTGGGGTGGGCACGGTCCTGCCAAGGGGACCCGGACACCGTCCCCGCCGCCCCGGGGATGGTCCCAGCCCCACCTGCTTGTTGGCGAAGACGAGGAGCACGGCGTCCCGCAGCTCGTCCTCCGCCAGCATCCGCATCAGCTCCTCCCGCGCCTCGTTCACCCGCTCCCGGTCATTGCTGTCCACCACGAAGATCAGCCCTGGGGGGCGAGACGAAGACACCCCGGCGGTGCTGGGAGCGCAGGACGCGGCCATTCCCGGGACGCCCCCGCTTTCTGCGTGCCCCCCCACGGCCCCGTGCCCACGGCCCCGTGCCCACGGCCCCGCGGGGACCTACCCTGGGTGTTTTGGAAGTAATGCCGCCAGAGGGGCCGGATCTTATCCTGCCCACCCACGTCCCACACGGTGAAGCTGATGTTCTTGTACTCCACCGTCTCCACGTTGAACCCTGCGCGGAGCGACAGAGGACGGAAACTTACGGCACGCGCCGACACCGCCGGCCCCTGGGGTGAGGGGTGGGGGATATCCCAGCCGGGGGAAACTGAGGCAGCCC
>NW_023305009.1:566-1119 GCF_011077185.1 Oxyura jamaicensis | reverse complement strand
CGTGGCTATATAAGGGGCGTGGCTATATAAGGGGCGTGGCTAACGGCTGGGGGGCGTGGCCATGCAAACGAACACAGGGCTGCGGGGGGGGGGGGGGGGATCATCTAAAGGGGGAGGGGCCCGGGGGGGGGGGGGGGGGGGGGCGCGTCCCGAAGGGGGCGTGGCCCGAAGGGGGCGTGTCCCGCGGTGACCCCGCCCCCCCGCCCCGCCCCCCAGGGGAGCTGCGTCACATCCGGCACCTGCGGCCGTGGGGGCTGCGGGCGGTGCTGCAGGAGAAGTACGAGTGGCCCCGCGGCGCCGCCGCCGCCTTCGCCCGCTTCCTGCGGCCGATGCTGGCCTTCGAGCCCGGCCGGCGCGCCACCGCCGCCCAGTGCCTGCGTCACCCCTGGCTCCGCCCCTAGGACCGCCCCCCCGCCTCCCGAGGACACGCCCCCAAGCGGCTGGGACACGCCCACCCCCCCCCCCCTCCGCCCCACTCCTGGGGGGGGGGGGGGGGGGGGGTGGGAATGGCAAGGATGGAGGCGGGGCTTAGTGGGTGTGGGCGGGGCTAGAG
>NW_023305009.1:0-466 GCF_011077185.1 Oxyura jamaicensis | reverse complement strand
CGTGGCTATATAAGGGGCGTGGCTATATAAGGGGCGTGGCTAACGGCTGGGGGGCGTGGCCATGCAAACGAACACAGGGCTGCGGGGGGGGGGGGGGGGATCATCTAAAGGGGGAGGGGCCCGGGGGGGGGGGGGGGGGGGGGCGCGTCCCGAAGGGGGCGTGGCCCGAAGGGGGCGTGTCCCGCGGTGACCCCGCCCCCCCGCCCCGCCCCCCAGGGGAGCTGCGTCACATCCGGCACCTGCGGCCGTGGGGGCTGCGGGCGGTGCTGCAGGAGAAGTACGAGTGGCCCCGCGGCGCCGCCGCCGCCTTCGCCCGCTTCCTGCGGCCGATGCTGGCCTTCGAGCCCGGCCGGCGCGCCACCGCCGCCCAGTGCCTGCGTCACCCCTGGCTCCGCCCCTAGGACCGCCCCCCCGCCTCCCGAGGACACGCCCCCAAGCGGCTGGGACACGCCCACCCCCCCCCCCC
>NW_023305008.1:1030-2613 GCF_011077185.1 Oxyura jamaicensis | reverse complement strand
CCCTCTGCCTCCATACCCACGAGGACCCAGACAGAAAGAAGGCCCCAGTATGGGTTGGCCTGCCCCTTCTGCTTGAGTCGGTGACTGGACAGCAGGAGGCACAAGGCTTGGCTGTGTCTAGCCAAGAAGCTGCAAGGCCAGCAGCAGGCCCATGGCTTGGAAGTTGCTGGTGAGGTGACTTGTGTCTGGTGTGCTGACATGCCGCAAGGAGCCTGATGTTTTGGGATACCTCCTTTAGGAGTGGTTTCCACCCTGATGGAGCTTTCTTTGGTCTCTTTTGGAGCTTTCCTACAGGAAAGAGCAGGAGAGAAAAAAACTGCTCCTAAGTGTACCCTGGAAGGTTGGCACTGGCCTTGAGAAGGAAGAAATGTCCCACTAAGGGTCGTGCTGTGGTGCCAGAGGTCACCCAAAGAGTGTCTGTGATCGGACCATGGCTTTGTGTTTCAAGGATCAGCTGGTGAGGGCTGGCGAGACATGGCTGAAAAGATGGACATGCTGGGATGAGAGCAAGGGGGTGGACAGAGATGGGTGTCTGCAGACTTCCAGGAAAGAGGTGAAAGTGTGGGACAGCACAGGGAAGCCTGCAGAGGAGAAGGCAGAGGGTGCTGGCAAGAATGGCAGGCCACAACAGCCCTCAGGTTTTGTCCCTTTCTCTAGAGCTGATGAGGAGATGAGATGTAGGCATTGCAATGGGGCCCCTTTGCCTCCTTGCAACCCTGTGCAAACGGAGCTGTCATACCACTCTTCTTCTCATGGCATCACACTGCCCACCCCATGCCACAGATGGCCAGGAAAAGCCCTGAGCCACACATGGGGTACAGGATCTCCCCTCCACTACCTGCTGGTAGCCCTTGGCCCTTCTGCTTCATCCAAGCAAACCAAGACATTTGGCAGCACAGTGCCTTTGCCTGTCTCTAATCATGGCCTCAATTAGCTGCACTACCAAGTCCCTGGGGTGGCTTGGTTAGTAACAGCCCTCAGTGGGGCCCATTAATACTCCAAGGCACTTCAACTTTTCCTTCTGCCTTGACTTTCTCAAGCAATTGCATCATTCTCCTCTCAGGACCTCAGCATCATCGCCTCAGCACCAAAAGACACCATGGAACTCATTCAAATGAAGAAACTCCTAACATCTCTTGCATGGTTTTGTTCAAGACTTCAAGGCTTGTACAGCTAATTGGAGAGCTTTCATGGTGTATTTAAGGAGGAAGGTTTCAAAAGGCACCTCATAAAAATCTTTTCTCATCTTAAAGGATGCGCTTATTTGACTTCTGATTTGGAGCATTATTCCCTAATTGATCTTGATCTCCCTTGGAGAGCTTTCTAGGGAGGAAAAGCAGACTCTTGAGGTCTGACGCTGCAGAGATAACCTTGCTCCTCAGCACCCCAGCCCTGACATTGCTCTCCTTGGCCACCTGGTGCTTGCTTCTCATTTCCTTACACCAGCCTTCACTCCAGTCTGCACAGCTGGATGTTACAGCCCCTTTGGATGAGCTCCTCCCTGCTTTCCTTGGAGCCCTGGCTGCACACAGGTGCAGAAGGGGTTCTCCTTTTGCCAACCAAGGAACATGCAGCTTTTATTT
>NW_023305008.1:0-930 GCF_011077185.1 Oxyura jamaicensis | reverse complement strand
TGCCTCCTGTGAGAAATATACAAGTATTTTATACTGATAGGCAGGAAATTAAAAAGAATAGCTTAAGCCTTGATCCATAACCTATGAATTCAATGGTCATGATGAGGTTCTTGAGAAGCACCAAAATAGACAGACTGCTGACAGATGGGCAAGCTGGGCTGCTTCTACCTGAGACTGGAAGCAGCCTCTGGGGCGGTGAGAGCGGTCTGAAGGATGAAGGAGGAAGGGGAGGGCAAACCAGGAGAACCATGGGAAGTGCCTAGGTCCAGACAGGCAGCTGGAAAGGGGACATTCCACATGGACTCTTTAATCAAGACCTGTGGATGTGCCTGGAAGATGGGGGAGCACAGCATGATAGACAAAGCGATGACAAAGCAAGGACAG
Organism: Oxyura jamaicensis; assembly: GCF_011077185.1. Taxonomy (NCBI): domain Eukaryota; kingdom Metazoa; phylum Chordata; class Aves; order Anseriformes; family Anatidae; genus Oxyura; species Oxyura jamaicensis. The sequence goes on along the minus strand of NW_023305008.1, from coordinate 546 downwards.
GTGAACACCACTATTTCTTCTCCTGCAATGAACATACATCCTGAACATTCACATTTCTTCATGGTAGAAACTACACGGTGTGACATTTTATGGAAGGGATTGAATCCTTTGAAGTGATGAGCAGTTGCTCTATTTGTTAAGTGCTAATGAAATTCCTGGGTATTGAGGCAGAGCTTTGCTGTCTGACCATAAGCAGTCAGGGGAAGCCACCAGAGACCCCGTGGTGTTTGAGGTACTTCCATGGTCTGGCATCTCTCCAAAGGTCCCTGCAGGAGACCAGAACCCTTTGGGGGATTCAAGAGGAGACAGATGGAGTTCCCAAGGCACCTCAACTGCCAGCTGTGGTCTTTATCCTTGCAACTACAGTCCAGCCCAGCACACAAACCCCTTCAAGGACACACCCCTTCCTCAGTGAATTCCTGAGACTGACCCAAAGTGGAAATGGCCCTTGGGAACCCAAGATACTCTCCTTTGTTCCTAGGAGACAGCTGAACATCCATTGACCGTCCTGGGTCATCTGCAGCAAATTCAGGCTGCAAGACTCAG
>NW_023305007.1:1651-1909 GCF_011077185.1 Oxyura jamaicensis | reverse complement strand
GGGAACTGGGGGGGGTTGGGGGGGGCTAGGGGGGAACTGGGGGTATTGGGGGGGTTGGGGGCAATTTGAGGGGGGCATGGGGCAATTATGGGGGCAGTTGGGGGGGGACGTGGGGAAATCTGGGGGCATTTTGGGGCAATTAAGGGGGACGCGGGGGAAAGTGGGGGGCGTTTGGGGGCTGGGGGGGCTCCGTGGGGGCGTTTGGGGGCTGGGGGGGCTCCGTGGGGGCGTTTTGGGGTCCGGGGGGATTTGGGGGGG
>NW_023305007.1:0-1551 GCF_011077185.1 Oxyura jamaicensis | reverse complement strand
GGGGGGGGGGCAAGGACCTACAGGAGCAGAGAGAGGGGAGAGACCCTACAAAAACATGGGATGTTGGGCGGGAGACCCTACAAAAACACGGAGTAGAGAGAGAGAGACCCTACAAAAACACGGGATGTGGGGTGGGAGACCCTACAAAAACACGGGATGTGGGGTGGGAGACCCTACAAAAACATGGAGTAGAGAGTGAGAGACCCTACAAAAACATGAGCTAAAGATAGGGGGGTTGGGAGACCCTACAAAAACATGGGCTGTGGGGTGGGAGACCCTACAAAAACATGGAGTAAAGAGTTGGAGACCCTACAAAAACATGGGATGTGGGGTTGGAGACCCTACAAAAACACGGGATGTGGGGTGGGAGACCCTACGAAAACATGGGAGATTGGCAGGAGACCCTACAAAAACATGGGCTATAGATAGAGTAGTTTGGAGACCCTACAGAAACATGGGATGTTGGGTAGGAGACCCTACAAAAACACAAGATGTGGGGTGGGAGACCCTACAAAAACACGGAGTAGAGAGGGGGAGACCCTACAAAAACACAGAATATGGGGTGGGAGACCCTACAAAAACAAAACATGGGTATAACTGATAATAACACAGAATTAGTAGACCCTACAATAACACAAGGTGGAGTCCTGGGGTAAACAAAGCTGCGCGACCCTACAATAACAACAAGGTTTTGCGCAGCTCCCACACCAAAACAGGGGGGTTGGGGGGAAATCCTGGACCAAACAAGGGCTCTGGGAGACCCTACACAAACAGCGGGCCCCTGGGAGACCCTACAATAACAAAGGGCACCCGGGGCCCCCCCCCCGACGGGTTTGTGCCCTCCCCCCCCAGTTTGCATCGTGGGCCCCAACGGCGTGGGGAAGAGCACGCTGCTGCTGCTGCTGACGGGGCAGCTGACGCCGGTACGGACCCCAAAAAGGGCCGGGACGCCCCAAAAATGGGCTGGGAAACCCCAAAAATGGGCTGGGACGCCCCAAAAATGGGCCGGGACACCGCAAAAATGGGCCGGGATGCCCCAAAAATGGGCTGGGAAACCTCAAAAATGGGCTGGGAGACCTCAAAAATGGGCTGGGATGCACCAAAAAGGGGCTGGGACACCCCAAAAATGGGCCGGGATACCCCAAAAATGGGCTGGGAAACTCCAAAAATGGGCTGGGAAACCCCAAAAAGGGGCCGGGAGACCCCAAAAAGGGTACGGGATGCCCCAAAAATGGGCCAGGACACCCCAAAAAGGGGCCGGGACACCCCAAAAAGGGGCTGGGACACCCCAAAAATGGGCTGGGAAACCCGAAAAAGGGCCGGGATGCCCCAAAAAGGGGCTGGGAAACCCCAAAAAGGGGCCGGGAGACCCCAAAAAGGGTACGGGATGCCCCAAAAATGGGCCAGGACACCCCAAAAAGGGGCCGGGACACCCCAAAAAGGGGCTGGGACACCCCAAAAATGGGCTGGGAAACCCGAAAAAGGGCCGGGATGCCCCAAAAAGGGGCTGGGAAACCCCAAAAAGGGGCCGGGAGACCCCAAAAAGGGTAC
>NW_023305006.1:0-1601 GCF_011077185.1 Oxyura jamaicensis | reverse complement strand
AGTTTGCATTTTAATTAGAAAATAAAAAAAAATATTAAAAAAAAAAAAAAATGAAAGCTGCATGTTCCTTGGTTGGCGAAAGGAGAACCCCTTCTGCACCTGTGTGCAGCCAGGGCTCCAAGGAAAGCAGGGAGGAGCTGATGCAAAGGGGCTGTAACATCCAGCTGTGCAGACTGGAGTGAAGGCTGGGGTAAGGAAATGAAAAGCAAGCACCAGGTGGCCAAGGAGAGCAATGTCAGGGCTGGGGTGGTGAGCAGCAAGGTTGTCTCTGCAGTGTCAGACCTCAAGAGTCTGCTTTTCCTCCCTAGAAAGCTCTCCAAGGGAGATCAAATCAATAAAGGAATAAGGCTCCAAACCAACATTCAAATAAGCGCATCCTTTAAGATGAGAAAAGATTTTTATGAGGTGCTTTTTGAAATCTTCCTCCTTAACTACACCATGAAAGCTCTCCAATTAGCTGTACAAGCCTTGAAGTCTTGAACAAAACTATGCAAGAGATGTTGGGAGTTTCTTCATTTGAACGAGTTCCATGGTGTCTTTTGGTGCTGAGGCGATGATGCTGAGGTGCTGAGAGGAGAATGATGCAATTGCTTGAGAAAGTCAAGGCAGAAGGAAAAGTTGAAGTGCCTTGGAGTATTAATGGGCCCCACTGAGGGCTGTTACTAACCAAGCCACCCCAGGGACTTGGTAGTGCAGCTAATTGAGGCCATGATTCCAGGCAGGCAAAGGCACTGTGCTGCCAAATGTCTTGGTTTGCTTTGATGAAGCAGAAGGGCCAAGGCCTACCAGCAGGTACTGGAGGGGAGATCCTGTACCCCATGTGTGGCTCAGGGCTTTTCCTGGGCATCTGTGGTGTGCAGTGTGATGCCATGAGAAGAAGAGTGGTATGACACCTCCATTTGCACAGGGTGGCAAGGAGGCAAAGAGGCCCCATTGCAATGCCTACATCTCATCTCCTCATCAGCTCTAGAGAAAGGGACAAAAACCTGAGGGCTGTTGGGGCCTGCCATTCTTGCCAGCACCCTCTGCCTTCTCCTCTACAGGCTTCCCTGTGCTGTCCCACACTTTCACCTATTTACTTGAAGTCTGCACACACCCATCTCTGTCCACCACCTTGCTCTCATCCCAGCATGTCCATCATTTTACCAATGTTTCGTCAACCCTCCCCAGCTGATTCTTGAAACACAAAGCCATGGTCCGATCACAGACACTCTTTGGGTGACCTCTGGCATCACAGCACGACCCTTAGTGGGACATTTCTTCCTTCTCATGGCCAGTGCAAACCTTCCAAGGTACACGTGGTGGCAGTTTTTTTCTCTCCTGCTCTTTTCTACTACCAAAGAAAGCTCCATCAGGGTGGAAACCACTCCTAAAGGACGCATCCCAACCCATCAGGCTCCTTATGGCCTCTCAGCCTACCAGACACAAGTCACCTCACCAGCATCTTCCAAGCCATAGGCCTGCTGCTGGCCTTGCAGCTTCTTGGCTAGACACAGCCAAGCTTTGATCCTCCTGCTGTCCAGTCCCGGACTCAAGCAGAAGGGGCAGGGCAAGCCATACTGGGGCCTTCTTTCTGTCTGGGTCCTCGTGGGTATGGAGGC
>NW_023305005.1:0-1458 GCF_011077185.1 Oxyura jamaicensis | reverse complement strand
GCATGGGGTGGGCAGTGTGATGCCATGAGAAGAAGAGTGGTATGACACCTCCATTTGCACAGGGTGGCAAGGAGGCAAAGAGGCCCCATTGCAATGCCTACATCTCATGTCCTCATCAGCTCTAGAGAAAGGGACTGAAACCTGAGGACTGTTGGGGCCTGCCATTCTTGCCAGCACCCTCTGCCTTCTCCTCTGCAGGCTTCCCTGTGCTGTCCCACACTTTCACCTCTTTCCTGGAAGTCTGCACACACCCATCTCTGTCCACCACCTTCCTCTCATCCCAGCATGTCCATCATTTCACCCATGTCTCGTCAACCCTCCCCAGCTGATCCTTCAAACACAAAGCCATGGTCTGATCACAGACACTCTTTGGGTGACCTCTGGCACCACAGCACGACCCTTAGTGGGACATTTCTTCCTTCTCATGGCCAGTGCAAACCTTCCAAGGTACACTTCGTGGCAGTTTTTTTCTCTCCTACTGTTTTCTACTACCAAAGAAAGCTCCATCAGGGTAGAAACTACTCCCAAAGGAAGCATCCCTACCCATCAGGCTCCTTGCGGCCTGGCAGCACACCAGACACAAGTCACCTCACCAGCATCTTCCAAGCCATGGGCCTGCTGCTGGCCTTGCAGCTTCTTGGCTGCCAAGCCTTGTGCCTCCTGCTGTCCAGTCACCGACTCAAGCAGAAGGGGCAGGCCAACCCATACTGGGGCCTTCTTTCTGTCTGGGTGCTCGTGGGTATGGAGGCAGAGGGGATCCCACACTCAGCATGCCAACCAGGTGCCTTCTGCTGGCCTACCAGGGCCATTGGCAGATGGCAGCCCAAAAGTCCAGATCCCAGGTAGGAGTCAAGGGTGACCTGTCAGCTACTTCAGGCAGAAGTGACCTCACAGTCCCTTCCACAGTCACACGATCCTGTAGATGCCCTTTAAACTGCAGGGACAGAAGTGACCTCACAGTCACTGCCACAGTCACATTCCTTCTGCTGGGGCAGGCGATCCTGAGGCAAAGCTGACCCCTCTAGTCCTTCAGGGACCAGGGCTTCCCCATTTTGGGTTAGAGAGTAAACATAGACGTAATGGGAAGTTCTGGTGTTCTTCTGTGCTTTGTGTATGGGCATGCATTATGGTTTAGGGTTTTGTTTAGGTCTGCCAAGAAGTTGAGGGTTAGAGGGAGCATTTCACTGCTAGTGTTAAGAGAAGGGATTAGGGTGAGCAAGTGAGTAAAGGAAGGGAAAGGGGCTATGGGCTGAATTTTGCTTGAAGTGCTCTTTGGAGTTCAAGCATTAGAGAAATGGATTCCTGTCAGAGGGTTGGAGTAGGATTTAGGTTTAGGGATTCAAATTAGTGGTTAAAGTAAGGCAAGGGCAATATATGTCTGTTGTAAGTCACTGTTACTACAGCAGTGACCCCTCTTACCTCTACAAAATCCTTCATTTCTGCTGGCCATGCTCCTCT
>NW_023305004.1:0-3383 GCF_011077185.1 Oxyura jamaicensis | reverse complement strand
AACTGCTTGAGAGCCCTAACCCAAACCCTAACACCAAATGAATGTGATGGGCCATGGATGTGATCAGCTTGTGGGCCACAAGGAGGAGATGGGTGGGAATGCTCTGAGGAGCTCAGCTCTGCCTCAGGATCTCCTGCCCCAGCAGGACGAATGTGACTGTGGCAGTGACTGTGAAATCACTTCGGTCCCTGCAGTTGATAGGGCAGCAGCAGGAACGTGTCACAGAAAGGGACTGTGAGGTTACTTCTGCCTGAAGTAGCTGACAGGTCACCCTTGACTCCTACCTGGCATCTGTACTTTTGGGCGACATCTGCCACTGGCCTGGTAGGCCAGCAGAAGGCACCTGGTTGGCATGCTGAGTGTGGGATCCCCTCTGCCTCCATACCCACGAGGACCCAGACAGAAAGAAGGCCCCAGTATGGGTTGGCCTGCCCCTTCTGCTTGAGTCTGGGACTGGACATCAGGAGGCACAAGGCTTGGCTGTGTCTAGCCAAGAAGCTGCAAGGCCAGCAGCAGGCCCATGGCTTGGAAGATGCTGGTGAGGTGACTTGTGTCTGGTTGGGTGACAGGCTGCAAGGAGCCTGATGGGTTGGGATGCCTCCTTTAGGAGTGGTTTCCACCCTGATGGAGCTTTCTTTGGTAGTAGGAAAGAGTAGAAGAGAAAAAAACTGCTAATAAGTGTACCCTGGAAGGTTGGCACTGGCCATGAGAAGGAAGAAAAGTCCCACTAAGGGTAGTGCTGTGGTGCCAGAGGACACCCAAAGAGTGTCTGTGATCACACCATGGCTTTGTGTTTGAAGGATCAGCTGGGGAGGGTTGACAAGACGTGGCTGAAATGATGGGAATGCTGGGATGAGAGCAAGGTGGTGGACAGAGATGGGTGTGTGCAGACTTCCCGGAAATAGGTGAAAGTGTGGGACAGCACAGGGAAGCCTGCAGAGGAGAAGGCAGAGGGTGCTGGCAAGAATGGCAGGCCCCAACAGCCCTCAGGTTTTGTCCCTTTCTCTAGAGCTGATGAGGAGATGAGATGTAGGCATTGCAATGGGGCCTCTTTGCCTCCTTGCCACCCTGTGCAAACGCAGGTGTCATACCACTCTTCTTCTCATGGCATCACACTGCCCACCCCATGCCACAGATGCCCAGGAAAAGCCCTGAGCCACACATGGGGTACAGGATCTCCCCTCCACTACCTGCTGGTAGGCCTTGGCCCTTCTGCTTCATCAAAGCAAACCAAGACATTTGGCAGCACAGTGCCTTTGCCTGTCTCTAATCATGGCCTCAATTAGCTGCACTACCAAGTCCCTGGGGTGGCTTGGTTAGTAACAGCCCTCGGTGGGGCCCATTAATACTCCAAGGCACTTCAACTTTTCCTTCTGCCTTGACTTTCTCAAGCAATTGCATCATTCTCCTCTCACCACCTCAGCATCATCGCCTCAGCACCAAAAGACACCATGGAACTCGTTCAAATGAAGAAACTCCCAACATCTCTTGCATAGTTTTGTTCAGGACTTCAAGGCTTGTACAGCTAATTGGAGAGCTTTCATGGTGTAGTTAAGGAGGAAGATTTCAAAAACCACCTCATAAAAATCTTTTCTCATCTTAAAGGATGCGCTTATTTGACTTCTGATTTGGAGCCTTAATCCCTAATTGATCTTGATCTCCCTTGGAGAGCTTTCTAGGAAGGAAAAGCAGACTCTTGAGGTCTGACACTGCAGAGGCAACCTTGCTCCTCACCACCCCAGCCCTGACATTGCTCTCCTTGGCCACCTGGTGCTTGCTTCTCATTTCCTTACACCAGCCTTCACTCAAGTCTGCCCAGCTGGATGTTACAGCCCCTTTGCATCAGCTCCTCCCTGCTTTCCTTGGAGCCCTGGCTGCACACAGGTGCAGAAGGGGTTCTCCTTTTGCCAACCAAGGAACATGCAGCTTTTGTTTTTTTTATAATTTTTTATTTTTTTTTCTAATTAAAATGCAAACTTTTCATTTTGTATGCCTCCTGTGAGAAATATACAACTATTTTATACTTATAGGCAGGAAATTAAAAAGAATAGCGTAAGCCTTGATCCGTAAGCTATGAATTCAATGGTCATGATAAGGTTCTTGAGAAGGACCAAAATAGACAGACTGCTGAGAGATGGGCAAGCTGGGCTGCTTCTACCTGAAACTGGAAGGAGCCACTGGGGCGGGGAGAGCGGTCTGAAGGATGAAGGAGGAAGGGGAGGGCAAACCAGGAGAACCATGGGAAGTGCCTAGGTCCAGACAGGCAGCTGGAAAGGGGACATTCCACAGGGACTCTTTAATCAAGCCCTGTGGATGTGCCTGGAAGATGGGGGAGCACACCATGCGAGCACACAAAGCGATGACAAAGCAAGGACAGGTGAACACCAGGATTTCTTCTGCAATGGACATACATCCTGAAAATTCACATTTCTTCATGGCAGAAACTACACGGTGTGTCATTTTATGGAAGGGATTGAATCCTTTGAAGTGATGAGCAGTTGCTCTATTCGTTAAGTGCTAATGAAAGTACTGGGTATTGAGGCAGAGCTTTGCTGTCTGACCATAAGCAGTCAGGGGAAGCCACCAGAGACCCTGTTGTGTTTGAGGTACTTCCATGGTCTGGCATCTCTCTAAAGGTACCTGCAGAAGACCAGGACCCTTTGGGGGATTTAGGTGGAGACAGATGGAGTTCCCAGGGCACCTCCACTGCCAGCAGTGGTCTTTATCCTTGCAACTACAGTGCAGCCCAGCACACAAACCCCTTCAAGGACACACCCCTTCTTCAGTGAATTCCTGAGACTGACCCAAAGTGGAAATGGCCCTTGGGAACCCAAGATACTCTCTTCTGTTCCATTGGTAAAGGAACGTTTAGTGCCATCCAAAAAGCAAACAAACACTCCAACACCTAAGGGTAACGTGTCCCACCCATGGCTCTGTCATGCCATGGGGCAGGGGAGAGGGCACTGACAGCCAAGGGACACATTTGGGTGTGGAAGGTGGGGCCCAGCAGAGACAAGGAGTCAGTGCAGTGGGGTGGGGGAGGCCAGGAGAAGCAGCCCAAGTGCCGGTGCTGCTTGTGAGGACACGTTTGTGCCAGCAGCCTGAGTGGGCAGCAGCTGTGCGCAGGCGAGGGGAGGCCAGGAAGCGCATGCCAAGAGCGCTCCTGCCAGCAGAGACAAGGCCGGGGCCGAGGCCATGAGGAGAGCCCGGCTCAGGGCAGGGGGCTGCTTGGGCCATGCTGAGCTCCCTGCCCTGCGGTGAGGGGACGAATGCCATGGGCTGCCTTCCTGCTCTGCCCAGGCCAGCAAGGGCCCAGAGCGGCCTCGTTCCCCTGCTCCTGCAGCTCTGGGCTCCCTTCCCCAGCCCTGGCTCTGCAGCACCAA
>NW_023305003.1:0-3898 GCF_011077185.1 Oxyura jamaicensis | reverse complement strand
CCACACCCTGACAGGAATCCATTGCTCTAATGTTTGACCACAATATCCCTTGAAGCCCAAATTAGTCCATAACCCCTTTCCATTCCATTTCCTCTCTTGCTCATCCTGATCCCTGCCTTTAATATGAGCATTAAAATGCTCTGAGGTCTTCTTGCAGACATAAACAAAACCCTAAGCCAAAGACCTTGCCGATACTCTAACCACAGACCTGACACCCCAAGCAGAACACCAAACCCTCCCACTACACATTTGCTTAATCTCTAACCCAGAAAGGCTCACCGTAGTCCCTAATGCCATACATGAAATCTAACATCCAAACCCTGTCTTCCTGGGCATTAACCTGCTCACCTTCAACCCCTCTCCTAAAAGTTAACTTGAGGTTCTTGTTCCATTGGAGCAAGATGGGAACCTTGAGGTTGCCTTGCAGCCACTTGGCATTCAGAGATGAATGTGAGGGGCCATGGATGTGATGAGAGTGTGGGCCAGAAGGAGGAGATGGGTGGGAATGCTCTGAGGAGCTCAGCTCTGCCTCAGGATCTCCTGCACCAGCAGGGGAAATGTGACTGTGGAAGGAATTGTGAGGTCACTTCTGCCTGAAGTAGCTTATAGGTCACCCCTTGACTCATACCTGGGATCTGTACTTTTGGGCTGCCATCTGCCAGTGGCCCTGGTAGGCCAGCAGAAGTCACCTGGTTGGCATGCTGACTGTGGGATCCCCTCTGCCTCCATACCCACGAGGACCCAGACAGAAAGAAGGCCCCAGTATGGGTTGTCCTGCCCCTGCTGCTTGAGTCCGTGGCTGGACAGCAGGAGGCACAAGGCTTGGCTGTGTCTAGCGAAGAAGCTGCGAGGCCAGCAGCAGGCCCATGGCTTGGAAGATGGTAGTGAGATGACTTGTGTCTGCCTGGCTGACAGGCCTCAGGGAGACTGATGGGTTGGGATGCCTACTTTAGGAGTGGTTTCCATCCTGATGGAGCTTTCTTTGGTAGTCGGAAAGTGCAGGAGAGAAAAAAACTGCCAAGACGTTTATCTTGGAAGGTAGGCACTGGCCTTGAGAAGGAAGAAATGTCCCACTAAGGGTAGTGCTGTGTGGCCAGAGGTCACCCAATGAGTGTCTGTGATCACACCAGGGCTTTGTGTTTCAAGGATCAGGTGGGGAGGGTTGACGAGACATGGCTGAAATGATGGAAATGCTGGGATGAGAGCAAGGTGGTGGACAGAGATGGGTGTCTGCAGACTTCCAGGAAATAGGTGAAAGTGTGGGACAGCACAGGGAAGCCTGCAGAGGAGAAGGGAGAGGGTGCTGGCAAGAATGGCCGGCCCCAACAGCCCTCAGGTTTCTGTCCCTTTCTCTAGAGCTGATGAGGAGATGAGATGTAGGCATTGCAATGGGGCCTCTTTGCCTCCTTGCCACCCTGTGCAAAGGGAGGTGTCATACCACTCCTTCTCATGGCCTTACACTGCCCACCACATGGCACAGATGCCCAGGAAAAGCCCTGAGCCACACATGGGGTACACGATCTCCCCTCCACTACCTGCTGGTAGCCCTTGGCCCTTCTGCTTCATCAAAGCAAACCAAGACATTTGGCAGCACAGTGCCTTTGCCTGTCTCTAATCATGGCCTCAATTAGCTGCACTACCAAGTCCCTGGGGTGGCTTGGTTAGTAACAGCCCTCAGTGGGGCCCAGTAATACTCCAAGGCACTTCAACTTTTCCTTCTGACTTGACTTTCTGAAGCAATTGCATCATTCTCCTCTCAGGACCTCAGCATCATAGCCTCAGCACCAAAAGACACCATGGAACTCGTTCAAATGAAGAAACTCCTAACATCTCTTGCATAGTTTTGTTCAAGACTTCAAGGCTTGTACAGCTAATTGGAGAGCTTTCATGGTGTAGTTAAGGAGGAAGGTTTCCAAAAGCACCTCATAAAAATCTTTTCTCATCTTAAAGGATGCGCTTATTTGACTTTTGGTTTGGAGCCTTATTCCCTAATTGATCTTGATCTCCCTTGGAGAGCTTTCTAGGGAGGAAAAACAGACTCTTGAGGTCTGACGCTGCAGAGACAACCTTGCTCCTCACCACCCCAGCCCTGACATTGCTCTCCTTGGTCACCTGGTGCTTGCTTCTCATTTCCTTACCCCAGCCTTCACTCAAGTCTGCACAGCTGGATGTTACAGCCCCTTTGGATGAGCTCCTCCCTGCTTTCCTTGGAGCCCTGGCTGCACACAGGTGCAGAAGGGGTTCTCCTTTTGCCAACCAAGGAACATGCAGCTTTTATTTATTTATTTTTTTTTTTAATATTTTTTTTTTTTCTAATTAAAATGCAAACTTTTCATTTTGTATGCCTCCTGTGAGAAATATACAAGTATTTTATACTTACAGGCAGGGAATTAAAAAGAATAGCTTAAGCCTTGATCCATAACCTATGAATTCAATGGTCATGATGAGGTTCTTGAGAAGGAATAAAATAGACAGAGTGCTGAGAGATGGGCAAGCTGGGCTGCTTCTACCTGAAACTGGAAGCAGCCTCTGGGGTGGTGAGAGCGGTCTGAAGGATGAAGGAGGAAGGGGAGGGCAAACCAGGAGAACCATGGGAAGTGCCTAGGTCCAGACAGGCAGCTGGAAAGGGGACATTCCACAGGGACTCTTTAATCACGACCTGTGGATGTGCCTGGAAGATGGGGGAGCACACCATGCGAGCACACAAAGCGATGACAAAGCAAGGACAGGTGAACACCAGAATTTCTTCTCCTGCAATGAACATACATCCTGAAAATTCACATTTCTTCATGGCAGAAACTACATGGTGTGTCATTTTATGGAAGGGATTGAATCCTTTGAAGGGATGAGCAGTTGCTCTATTTGTTAAGTGCTAATGAAAGTACTGGGTATTGAGGCAGAGCTTTGCTGTCTGACCATAAGCAGTCAGGGGAAGCCACCAGAGACCCCGTGGTGTTGGAGGTACTTCCATGGTCTGGCATCTCTCCAAAGGTACCTGCAGAAGACCAGGACCCTTTGGGGGATTCAGGTGGAGACAGATGGAGTTCCCAGGGCACCTCCACTGCCAGCAGTGGTCTTTATCCGAGCAACTACAGTGCAGCCCAGCACACAAACCCCTTCAAGGACACACCCCTTCTTCAGTGAATTCCTGAGATTGACCCAAAGTGGAAATGGCCCTTGGGAACCCAAGATACTCTCTTCTGTTCCATTGGTAAAGGAACGTTTAGTGCCATCCAAAAAGCAAACAAACACTCCAACACCTAAGGGTAATGTGTCCCACCAGTAGCTCTGTCATCCCATGGGGCAGGGGAGAGGGCACTGACAGCCAAGGGACACATTTGCGTGTGGAATGTGGGGCCCAGCAGAGACAAGGAGTCAGTGCAGTGGGGTGGGGGAGGCCAGGAGAAGCAGCCCAAGCACTGGTGCTGCCTGTGAGGACACGTTTGTGCCAGCAGCCTGAGTGGGCAGCAGCTGTGCACAGGCGAGGGGAGGCCAGGAAGCACATGCCAACAGCGCTGCTGCCTACAGAGACAAGGCCGGAGGCCAAGGGGAGAGCTAGGCTCAGGGCAGGGGGCTGCTTGGGCCATGCTGAACTCCCTGCCCTGCGGTGAGGGGACAAATGCCCTGGGCCCCCTTCCTGCTCTGCCCAGGCCAGCAAGGGCCCAGAGCGGCCTCCTGGCCCCTGCCCCTGCAGCTCTGGGCTCCCTTCCCCAGCCCTGGCTCTGCAGCACCAAGCCCTGCTGGGAGCCCTCCCCTGCATGCTCCCACCACTCCCTGACGCTGCTGGTGCCCTCTGCCGGGCATTGCCCAGCCCAGCCCAGCCCCTGCCCACCTCTCCCCACCTCCCTGCTCTTGCCTGGTCAGCCAGGCTTTTGGCCCTTGCCACTTGTTCACTGAA
>NW_023305002.1:0-1036 GCF_011077185.1 Oxyura jamaicensis | reverse complement strand
AATGTGAGGGGCCATGGATGTGATCAGCTTGTGGGCCACAAGGAGGACATGGGTGGGAATGCTCTGATGAGCTCAGCTCTGCCTCAGGATCTCTTACCCCAACAGGAGGAATGTGACTGTGGCAGTGACTGTGAGGTCACTTCTCTGTAGCTGACAGGTCACCCTTGACTCCTACCTGGGATCTGTACTTCTGGGCTGCCATCAGCCAGTGGCCCTGGTAGGCCAGCAGAAGGCACCTGGTTGGCATGCTGACTGTGGGATCCCCTCTGCCTCCATACCCACGAGGACCCAGACAGAAAGAAGGCCCCAGTATGGCTTGGCCTGCCCCTTCTGCTTGAGTCGGTGACTGGACAGCAGGAGGCACAAGGCTTGGCTGTGTCTAGCCAAGAAGCTGCAAGGCCAGCAGCAGACCCATGGCTTGGAAGATGCTGGTGAGGTGACTTGTGTCTGGTTGGCTGACAGGCCGCAAGGAGCCTGATGTTTTGGGATGCCTACTTTGGGAGTGGTTTCCACCCTGATGGAGCTTTCTTTGGTAGTAGGAATAAGTAGGAGAGAAATAATATCCATAAAGTGTACCCTGGGACGTTGGCACTGGCCATGAGAAGGAAGAAATATCCCACTAAGGTTCGTGCTGTGTTGCCAGAGGTCACCCAAAGAGTGTCTGTGATCAGACCATGGCTTTCTGTTTCAAGGGAAAGCTTCTGAGGGTTGACGAGACATGGGTGAAATGATGGGAATGCCGGGATGAGAGCAAGGGGGTGGACAGAGATGGGTGTGTGCAGACTTCCAGGAAATAGGTGAAAGTATGGGACAGCACAGGGAAGCCTGCAGAGGAGAAGGCAGAGGGTGCTGGCAAGAATGGCAGGCCCCAACAGCCCTCAGGTTTTGTCCCTTTGTCTAGAGCTGATGAGGAGATAAGATGTAGGCATTGCAATGGGGCCTCTTGGCCTCCTTGCCACCCTGTGCAAACGGAGGTGTCATACCACTCCTCTTCTCATGGCATCACACTGCCCACCCCATGCCACAGATGCCCAGG